>NW_010535097.1:32612-40964 GCF_000687285.1 Phaethon lepturus | reverse complement strand
CTGCTGAACACTTATGAAAGGAAGACAAACAAAACCTACACAGAAAACCCAAAGGGTCTAAGACTGAACAGTGTGAAATTTCAGATATAGTACCTCTGTGTACAGAAGAAGCAAGCATTTTTCCTCCATGTCAGCCTCCATCAGAATGCAGTTTTAACTACAGAGCTGCATTTGCCACTTCCTTAATATGCCAAAAATGGTTAGTTATAGTGCCTACCTAAGAAGGCAGCTTCCACATACGCGCTTTCCAGACTCATATATGAAAGTCAAATCATCATTAACAAGCAAATCAGTCCAAAGCTCCTTATTTTCATGCCCTTTCTTCAACATCAAGACCGGTAGTCTTTAGCTTATGTTTTTAAAATCTCTAGTTTATTTTTAAGGAAACTGCTTTTTCCTGTAACTAGGAAAAGCGACCTTGTGGATCTAGATGCCCTATACTGGGCAGCTATTCTTCTACTGATTGATTTTTGTTCTTACTGTTTGCTAATTGAAAAAGATTGAAAAATCACTTCTCTAGATACGCTTCAAATCTCAGAGCATGACATAAAATCCAGGAATCCAAATTTCTACCAAGCAATGTCTCGCTAACTAACAGTTAGCTGTCTAACCCATCGGGAAAGTTTATATATCCTATCCCCATGTAAGAACTGAGTAGAAATAGGATAATAGCTTGCTAATGCTATCAGCTGAGACAACCTTTTATCTCAAGCAGACACGGTCTACACTCATAAGTCCCAGGCAGACTCTGCACAGAATCATTCTTCTTAAATGTCACCGATTGCCTGTTTTACCTGAAAAGTCCTAAAGACAAAAAATAGCAGTAAAAGAATTGAGCCAAGGCTGCAAAGCTGGGTACCCAAAAGTTAGCAAGTGCCATAATACAGGAAGACCAGACAGAACTCTGCAGGCAGCATGCCAGAAGGAACAGGAGAGAAATTAAATGAAGTTGTCATACTTTTTGCTCTCTAACTTTGTAAAGTCTATTAGTAACACAGGGTAAGATTATCACAAGAGGTTCGCACCACCATGAGCCTCGTACACTGCCACTCCCTGCACACTGGTCTCCCCTACCACCCACCTTTGTTCAGCAATCCATTTACATCATGCAAGTGTAATACGCCAGTAGGTTAAATTTGCTAATAAACCAGGATGTGAGCATGTTATACCTACTTAGTATTCAGTTTGCTCTTTTATAAATGATTTGGTAAAGAATCAGGCCCTCCTCTCCCTCTCTAGCTGACTCTCATCTGATTCTAATTCAATTTCTCTGCCTATTGTTTATTTCACCGCTCCCCTGTGAAGTGTCAAATGCTGATGTTCCGTCAGCCCAGAACTGTCGTTTATATTTGTCATTCAGTCCTTGTTAAAAAATAAAACAGGACTGCGCCTGCCTTGGCGCGCTCTGCCTGGGAATTCCCTGTGGTAAAATTAGTCCATTTAGATGGAAAGTTTTGTGTCACTCCCCTGTCTAAATTGGCAGATCTGGCTCTTTTGCAAAAACCAATAAACTGTGAACCTTGATGCATCTGTCAATCAAACTCATCTTTCGTGAGCAAAGCCAGATGACAACAAAAGCTGGGCAGGCTCCTCCGATTGGTTCTTCTCATTTAGGCATATCAGGAGGCACCTGTCACTCCTCTGGCTCAGCATCGTGCTCAGAGGGACTCCATTCAGGGAGAGATGAAGCCTTATTGGGGGCTGGGTTGGGGCTGGGAAGGGAGGAAGGGGGAGTTCACCCTCCTCACTTTCAACACAATCTGCAGCTTGGCTCTTTCCTCACAGCTCTGGTGAGGGGCAAGGAACTGGCATCACCTTTTGCACTAGACATGGTTTTTTCACATCTTAAGTGAAAGCTTTGATTTCTTAAACTATGCAGGTTTTCTGGTGGCTAAAAGGATGTAGCAGGAGCGGTAAATGTGACATCCCTGGGGCTCTTGGGACTGAGCCACGATATCACAGAGGAGAGAGAGAACAGGTATTCCAAACCCCTTTCCAAAGCTGCTGTGTGCACCCTGCCTACTTGGTCACCCACTGAGGAGGAGTAGTAGAGGGTATTTCTACCTCTCTGCTAGGCAAGGAGGGGATCGCAGACTGAGTGAATGAGGCCTTGCATGTCAAGGGAAGCATTTTTTATAAAGGCATGAAAGAAGAAGAAAAATGGCAGCAAAGAGCAATAGCTCACACCATGGTGCTTGGGAGGAGCTGGGGCACTTAGGAGCTGATGATACCTGTGGGAATGATCCCCAGAGAGATCTAACTTCAGGGGACATCTCAACTTGTCCAGTCTTCACTGGAAAACTCTAAACACTGCTGTCTGCCCCAAAAAAGGTTGCCAAATTTTTATTAATTGTTTCTTTTGCCTTCAAAAAGATAATTTAACCTTATTTTTCAAAGTGCAATCATTTGCATATTTGCATTAGCTTGCCACTGAACCATTCAAGAAACTTGTTCTTCCACAGAGCTGCTGCTTGATGACGGGTTTATGTTGCCTCTTCAGCACCCTATCACAAACCTCATCTCAGGCACCTGCATTTTCTCCTTCTACTTTATTTTGCTCAGAACAGCTCTGCCATCATATGTCACTTACATTGTTTGCAGGTATCAATGTAATTGTCTTGGCAGTGCAGTAGCCAGCCAGTTCTCTCAAAACCAGAATATGGTACATGACTCATAGTTGCCTCATAAGTCTCATGAAAGTTTTGTGCTTTTGCTCCAGTTGTAGGATATAAGATGAAAATCTCAGCCTTCCTAAAACAGTTGTGAGTTCATTTGGTTCTACTGTCCAGTTTCAATTACAGGCTCAAAAAGAACTTAAAAAGAAACAGCAAAAAAGCTCTTCATGACATCTAAGCTCACGTCATTTCTCTTGCAGGTGGAAAAAAGCAATTCTTGCTTACTAAGTGTTTGAGACTTGCCACACTGGGCATACAAAGTACTGATTTTCATGTGAGAGATGAATCTGCTGAAACATTGACCAGATTATGCGAGTTAGCATTCATATACACGTTTGCTGGGCTACACATATAAGGTCAAAATACAATCTGTACATCATTGTTTGGGGCCTTGAAAAGACTGCTAAAGATTGCTTATAGCAGGCAGCTTAAGGGTACTGAATGAGTAGCATAGCCACAAGCTACAGTCATGGAAAGAAACATTACAATCCCTATGTCTTGTGATTATGAACCATATTACAACATCACCTAGAGATACTGAGATGAAGACTCTGTGCATTATGTACTGTACAAAAGTAAGACATCATTCCTGTCCTGACCAACCTACTTATCATTAGACAAAATAGAGAGGGGAAGTGAGTCATTCAGTGCTGCTCACCCGATCATTGACAGAAAGGGAATGACAAACAAATCTCACCAGCCATGCCAGCACACTGGATCTTCCTATCCTTTATGCAGGTAGGAAAAAAAGCAAAGGGGGCCACCACAAATTAGCCCTAGCAGAAGGATGCTGGGAAGCAATCGCTTGGACAAGAGGTGGCTGCTCAGACCCACCTCACTGATGTACTTTGAAAGGTTTGCCAGATTCTTGAGAAAGTAAGTGAAAGAAAAGATAATGAATCTTCAACACAGGTTTTCTACCTGCTGCATCCTTTTCTGGCAGGGGAATACATACACATAATGTAAAGAATGTCTAAGCAAATGAGTTGGAAAATGCTGTGACAAAATAGAAGAGAAACTTTAGGATGTTACACAGTGGAAAGAAAGTGCTAACAGATAGCTCACAGAAGCACACTGATAGCCCAAAGAATGGCTATAAAGCTATTAATGCATAAAGATGCTTGGCCAAGATTCCCAAAAGCAGCTTTCTAAAATATAACCCACATTCAGGGATCTAACCAAACACCACAACTTTCCCAAATCACTGACAGCCCAGCACTTGCCTGGTTCATGAGCATCTGTGCTTGTTGCAGATGCACTCAGGGGTGCAGTGAGATTTCCTTCCACGATTTATTCCCATCCCTGTACTATACTTTGAGGATTCACTGGCCAGTTACCATAAGAAACTGGCCAGTATTCTGAACTGTATAATCTTTTGTTATCTGATTTCACCCTTGTCATAATATTCCAAAGGCTCAGTTTCTATAGTTGTGACTAGGTCCTCAAAAGGGTCCAAATGTGAGCTAGGCATGTAAATATTCACAGCTCAGTATTTTTACCAGAAGACTTTGAGGAGCGTTCGGGACACTCATCTGTATATTACACACTGAGGTTTTTTTAAAATTTTTGCAACAACAATTGCTAAAGATCACTGAAAACCATCCATAATTTTTTCTGTATTTAATCAGACCTGGGCTCTAATTCTTTGAAAATTCTTTGCTCTAAGTTCATTAGGAAAATATTCATCTACCAGCTCGGATACATATTCACTACCCGACTTCTTTTTAAGTTTTACTATAAATCAGAAGGGACTTAAATTATATCCTCTGCTCCAACTATTTCATTGTGCTCCCCCTTCTGTCTATATCAGGTGATCACTCTCACTAGATTAAGGTTATTACAGCCTGTAGCAGGAGTTCTCTTACTGCTTTGTGTTTGCACAGCAGGTAACATAGTATGCTCCTGGCCCACACCAGAGGTTTCAAAGAGCTGCCACAAAATAAACTATAAACAGCAAAATATTTGTTGGGAAAGGCCACAAAGTACCATTCGTGGGAAACATCCTGGTGGTGGTGAACATTTCTTCTCGTTGGAGGCAACTTCTCTGCCTTTACTGACTTCCCAGAAAATCCTGCTCTAGGTCAAGGTGCCACTCGAGAAGTTCCCACCAAAATAAGGGGAGAGAGAGTGAAAACAAAACTGAAGGGAACTCAGAATAGTCTTTGATTCTGGAAACCTGGCACAGTCTGTATCAATATCCCCAATATTGTCCAGTGTGTCTTTCTATTTTTATCTTTGAGTATGGATTGCCTATTTTGACCCATTATTGTTTGTTTATTCCTGTGTTTTACCTCTTCATATGTATTTTGCTTGGCTGATACAGAAAAAGCAAAAAATCAATTAAGAGTTTGATTTGTTCTGAGATCTGTTTGCTTTCACAAACTGAGACTAAGCACAGATATCACCTGTTCTCTCAGAAGACAGGGAGACACCAGAATATTTGGGACACACGGTGAAGGATATGGCAGGGAAAGGCAGATGCTTATGAGGTTATATCACAGGGCTAGGCTTCATCATTTTTGTGTTCCATTCAGAGGTGACTGGGAGGAAAGGAGGCAAGACTTTCTGGAGCCTTTCTGAGTGAGTCATACATCAGCAAAGATACTAGATTTGTGTCATCTCTGAAGTACAAGGGCTTTAATACAGGAAAAGCTTTGATGCATCTCTTCCCTTGCACAATCACTCAGAATACAAAGAAGTCGAGCCTGGATTATTTGGTTACATATGCACAGAACCACATGTGTGGTTTTTGTGCAATACATATCTGTCTACTATAACAGTGAGCATCAGAGCCCACATTAAATGGCCAACCAAAAGCCTCAAAAGGCAGCTGGAATCTTACTACTGAGTTTGGTTTATGCTCCAGAACAGCAGAAATGTTCTCATGCTCTTGATTTGCCAAAAAATTCCCCATGCTGCTAACAGAGGCGTTACATACTTACAAAAACCATACAGCTGCAAACTTTGTTATGCTCATTCTCCTCAAACAAAAGTGTTGTGATTGCAGGTCCTCTCACTTTGTCCCATTAACCCAATTTCAAAGTGACAAAAGTGTGGTGAATCTGTAAGCCACTATCTGGTTTGCTTAGCAAAGATGGAGAATGTTTTTCCTGACACTGTTTCTCCCTAGGCACCCAAAACCAGTTAGTGGCCTGTCTAACACAGCTTGCTCCTAAACTGATCAACCTTGAAAAAGGAAAGACAGGATTCTAGTTTCGGTTAGAGCAGGGCCAACATAATAAAAACTATTATTTTTGCTATCTATCTCCATTGCATTATACCTTTCCCCCCAAGTGAGCTTTTCTTAGCCATCTCTTACCCAAATGCTGAACAAGTCACCTAAGATACAGCCCAAATTGAAGAGGACAAAGAGAGAAGAAAATGGTCTTTAGGAGGAGAGATGGAAACAGTCTGAAAACAAAAGCACTAGTCATCACCTTTTTGTGAACATGACCCGTACCTATTCCTGGAAGATTTCATGTCCCTGGAATAAACATGGTGTGAAAGAGCTCCTTCATGCTATTCTCTGAGCTGCCAAAGTAGTAGACTACTACTCATACCAGTTTCTGCTGTGAATTCCAGCGTGACCCCAGTGTTTGAAAAGGCACAATACTGATAGCAAATAACTTTTTAATGCAATCAGTTATGGTCCTCAACTCGAGCAATGACATTTTACCTTTCTGTCCAAGGTCGCTACCTTTTCTCAGTCCTACAGCCAGATGGATGTTTATCTACATTGAGGTGGAGTCCCTCAGACTCATTGGAGAGCTCTTATCTAGCTCAGTTAATGCTACAATATTGGTATGACAAGTTACTTGTGCTGTGCTAAAGACAGAGATCAACTCTACAAATGTCAGAGAGAATCTTTCAGTTCTGCTCATGGCTGAATATCCACTTGGTTGGGTAGTTAGCCTCCTGAATTTCATTTTACTAGCAATAGAGTTGGTTAAAGACAAATTGTGATGAAGACTAGTGCCATCTCTAGCAACACATCAAGGTCTCCTGCTTCTCTCCCAAGATCAGGTACTGGTGTTGCATCTTAGAACACCTCTGTTAGGATCTTTAGGAGCAACAGACTTCCCACAGCTTCAACTGGTATCAGGAGCACACAGAAAGCACTCAGGAATCTCTTATCTTCAAGTGACCACAATAATTCTTCCTTACAAGTCTCAATATGACTACAAAAAGCTCTTGTTTCTGATGAGACCATTTACAACTTTCTGTAAACTTCCATTCCAAATTAATCACTACCTAACGAAGCAAAGCATTATTATTGCTGTTATTTTCTCCACCAAGTATACAAGAATCTGTATCAAGTTCTTCCAGGCTCCAGGCAGAAATCATAGCTGAACCATTCACTCAAAGACCCTTCCAAATTCAAATCCCTTTTGTGTCTTCAGGAATTTTCTCTTTTACAGTTATGCCATTTTCTTACCTTTATCTGTGCTCCATGTGGTCTGTTGCTGTGCTGCTCAGGGCATTCTTTGACCTCTGCCTCACCGGTGTCAGGAAGACTTTTAATTGGAATTCAGCAAAATAGTTCCTGAACACTCCCCAGAAGCTAAGACAGAGGCTTCCTTAGCAGAGCCAGACCCTGCAGGTCACAAGAACACAAGAAAAAGACGACACTTGATTAGATTACAAAGCAGCAAATTCAAAGCTGATTAAAATTTTCTCCAACAGTTTGTATTTTTGACAGAGTGAATTTGTAACCACAGGAAGTTATCAAGATACCAGAAAAGACTGGACAGTTTTATAGATAAAAAAATAATCCAGAGTTGTTACCATTCAACACGCATTCTGGAAAGATATGAACATTTCTGAGATTAAGTCGATTTGTAGATTACTCCAACAAACTGCAGATTCTTCCTACATCTGCCCATTGCACAGTTCTTCTACGTTCCTCTTAAGAATTGAGTAGTCTCTCCTGTTGAGGCTACTCCTAGACATGATAGACCAGACAAAACATGAGCCTGGCCCAGTCTTACACATCCTATGTTCCTAAATCCACAGATTTAGCAGTAAAAGCAAGGAAACTCAGCCTGCAGTTCTGGCCTACAATTCTGATCATAGCTGTTGTTGCAGGAGCTGCATATTGAATAATTTGTTAGTCATCTGTCTTGCCATCGTGGATAGCTACCTGTTGTATCCTTATTAGTTCTATATGCAACCTGCTTTGAGCTTACTTTGGTCCAGTTTGCCCCCACTATTTTGTGCAGACTTCTGTTTTGAATCATTGCTTTTTCAACAACAAGAGTTTTTTAATCTCCATTTCACAATACAGAAAGATTTATATTGTTTCATTCTATCTTTTAAATATAGGGATAACTTTTCTATTAAAATGTTTGTATTTCTGTCCCAAATGGTCAGTGTCATAAGTGAAAATATACCCATTTACTCCATTAATGTGTCCTATGTCATGTTCACCTGACTGGCTCAGGACAGCCTGATCATAACCATTTTTCTCAGACGCTTGATTTGCCTTCTGCATCCACCGCTGTCAGTCAGATTTCTGAAGTCAAAAGAGTTACACTCATGTAAACAGAGTGTAAGTGAAACTGGAATCAGGCATTGACTTTTAAGATAGCTGTTTTCAAGTTCATTGCCACAGTTACCCCAGAGGAGACTCCTAGTGTACTGTGATCATCTTGTCTGGCCTCTGATATGAGATACCCAT
>NW_010535097.1:30952-32581 GCF_000687285.1 Phaethon lepturus | reverse complement strand
GCTGTGGGTCCGATAGCTGGGGCTGAGTTCGGGCAATCTGTTTCTGAGGAACATTTGCTACCATGTATAAAGGTTCTAGTGCTGGAAAATACAGTGAACCTTAGCTAAAATATTTTGACAGGTGATTACCTGCACTGTTGGAAATACGCACATTATTTCTGGTTGAATTTACCTACTATCAACTTACAGCTGGTGGAGCTTGTCGGATCTTTGTATGCTATGCTGCAGAGCCTTTGCTACCAAACTATGTTCTTCATTTTGGTTCATATTTATAAACTGTAATACTACTGATCTTGTTTTTAATGAGATTAAAAAAACTTTTATAAATAATCAGCATTTAGGCTTCATATCTCTGTATGGAGACCCTCTATAGAAAGACACTCAACTCCTACACAAACACCTTTTCATCAACAGTGTTTCCGTTCTGTGGGATTGCAACCAACCTGGTTTTCCCTTCACAGATACCCCCAATTCATACGGGTCCTTTCCAAGCACCACATACATCTCCCAAGTTTTCCGATTAAGCCCTGTTTGCATGACTTCTATGCAGAAAAATCACTGCTCAGTTATTATTGCCACCATTTTCAATTTGTATATGTTAGTTCCTATATCTATTTTTGTTTGTTGTCTTATACTACAAAGAGCAGGTCCTCACCCCAAATAACGTATACTTTATGATCCCACATTAAAAATTGCTACACTGATTTGTTTCCTCCTTAAACCCATTATCTCAAGTCACAACTGTTATTTTGGATCCGCTCATCTCTAATGGGAGTATTTCTAGATTTGATCCCCTGCACTACAGATGAATCTCAGCTTTATTTACCTGAGCAACTACAATGGTAGTTACAAACCTGTTACAAAAGCCTTGAGAAGGAGCTGCCTGCACTGTTTCCTTGGAGTGATCATAACAAGAAAAGGAAAATAAAAGTGTTTGAAAAAAAATCTTTCCTCTACCCACTACTCCTTTGCATGGCTGTCTTTTCCTGTACGCTTGCTCTTAGAGCAGTAACTTTAACTGGCTTTCTAATTGGCAGGAAACTTGGAGGTCCTACAAAAAGTCTTTCTCTTCAGTCCTCCTCTGCAGTTTGACTGTGCCAGCTCCCTGCTTGCTACATCTCCCCACCCTGCCTGCTCCATTTTAGCACTCCAGAAGATCTGATGCTCAGATGTTCTCAGGCAGGGTACAGGCTAGAGGTTTGACCCAACCCAGGGTAAAAACAACAACGTAACAACAACTATAAACAAGCAGTCAGTCTCCTCGATGCTCAGTTGCACCATTTTTACCAGATGAGAATTACATTTTCATTTGTGTTATATCTGAAAGAACAAAATAAGAGAGAGACCATCTACAACCACACCACTTGTGTTTCACCACCCCCAGTTTGAGGCTTGCCAGTCAAATTCAGTTCTGTTTCCAGCCTGTTTACGACATGGGCACTCATTTTGACAGCTGAATTCATGAAAGCTTTGGTCCCAGGACAAAAATGATGACTGAATGCTGGTAAACTGAGCCATGGTGGTCCGAGAAACAAAGGCAGGTGCCACTAGCCTGCAGCTAAAGGCTCAGGATAGCAATTTCAGAAATGCTGAGTTCTGACCTAATGCTGCTCCCAGTGACCTCAGCAG
>NW_010535097.1:20488-30892 GCF_000687285.1 Phaethon lepturus | reverse complement strand
GCAGGGTAGGGAAGGCTGGGGGAGGAGACAGAAGTGAAGATGACACTAATGGAGCCTATTCTCTCCATGTGCATGCAACCAACATTGCACAGACATACCTCCCTCTGATCAAGTCTTTAGTACACCTCTTTAGGTCACTTAAAAATTCCTAGGAAAGACATAATTTTTAATACCTATTTAATCTGTATTCAAATACTTTTGTTTCATCCAAACTGAGCTTCTTTCTGGCTTTGGTTGGTTTTAACATTATCCATGCTGTAGCACATTTATGTGAACACATACCCACATTTCTGCATTCAGAAGCTGTGAAGCCAGAGGGACTAAAATGATCATCTAGATTGCGCTGACTAGAAACTGAATCCATAAGCCAGAGCCACGACATTTCAATGACAATGTAATTACAATGTAATTTTAATTATATTCATAAGTGCCTCATTGTCCCTATCTTGGATGTGAAATGAAGTAACCTGCGATTGTCAAAGGCACCTTTGGGACCAGACACCCCTTTCTGATCCATACTGAGGGGAAATGGGGAACCCAAATCATTGATGTAACTTTGTAAGTTGCGATTCCTTCTTGGATGTCCCAGACTAGTAGACACAATGGCAGACCAATGCATTGCGAGGTGCTGGACACCACTCAGTGCCTACTGAAACAGTATTTGGCATGTATCAGTATTTTAAGGGTTAACCAGATTTGTCCCTAGCTTCCCACTCACGTTGGTATGAGGGAGAAGTAGACACGTAGGCATTACATATGGAGGCTTCTGGCTGAGCTCCAGAGACACCACACAACAACTACTGGCTTTTACTTTTGGTATTTTTTTCTTTTTTTTTTCTTTTGTTTTTATCCCCAAGCCATGGTGCAAATTGTGGTAAAGCAGCATCCTGACTCACATCTTGAGACAAGTGGCACTCCCTTCCTCCCCTCTTCTTCTCCCCATTGCTCTTCTGCATTATGCATCGCACTGAGTTGGATTGGAGGAGGCCAAAGAGGAATAGAATTTTTCATCTCCCTTTCATTTAATTTTTTAAACAATCTCCTCCACCTCCCCTTTCTTCTACTCCTCCTCCTCTTCATCCTCCCACCCACCCCCACCCTGTCCATCTCCCCTCATCCCACTCACACACCACTCCCCCCCTTTACCGGTATCCAACACTGTCAACCCAAACACATGATAAATTGCCCTGTCAACAGAATTCATTCAGGGACCAATTAATTCCACAGAAATGAACCAGGAGCCATCAGTTGCTGAAAAACTCCAAGTGCAGGGAGCGAGGAAGCTAGCTTTGTGAGAGAGAGAGAGAGAGAGAGAGAGAGGCTTGGGAAGTTAGTCTGACAGAAATTGGTCATTTAATGCTTAAGTGCACCGTAGACAGCCCTGTCATAGCAGCCGGCATGGCAAAAACTCCCCCAGTGCTTTATTTATTAATTATGTGGAGCAGCACGGGGGTCACTTCACTGTCTCGATACAGACTCATCAACTTTACTTCTTGTCACGGGAAGAGATCCCACAGCATGTGGGATAGAGGGCCAGGCCGTATCCTGACTCTGTCTCCTGCCATCCTGCCACAACACAGGCTAGACACAAGTTTACAGGAGCACCCACCACCTGTGCCCTCGGTGAGAGTGGGCAGTGGCGGGCAGGGACACAAGAACAGTCAGAAGTGGGAGACAAGCCATTATCCTGCTGCTGCCCAGCTCTGGAGCAGAGGTGGTCGGAGCCTGGAGATTTCATTTGCAAAGCTTCCTCATTATCCTCCTTCAAATTCTCCTTAGCCATGATGCCTGCAAAAATCTGACAGCAGTTAGGCTGCTGATGTATTATGAGTACTGCCTATCCTGCTGATCAATAGTGTCTCATTGCTCCTTACTGTATTCCCTCAGCTGTCCATGCTAGCCGCTGCCTCTTGACTCATACTTGTAAGCTCTCTGAGGGCAGGATCATCTTTTCCCTAGCATGTGAGTACAGCACCAGGCAATGCCAGATTCTGGTTTCTGAGAAGTGCTCCTTGAATAATAGTAACATAAATAATAATAATAATAATAACAATTCTATCCTTTTACAGAATCACAGAAAATAAGGCTGGAGTTGACCTTAGGACATCGTCAAGACCATGCCTCCACCAAGGCAGGATCAACCGTCATTAAAGTACTTCTAAACATTTTTGTCTAGCCTGTTTTTAAGAACAGCAATGAAAGTTACACACCTCCCTAAGCAATCCACCCCAGTGCTGCACTACCCCACTCCCCACTTCACCCTGCTGTGTCTTTAATATTTGAAAACATTCACTTCACTCACAGAAAAAAATCAAGCCAGGCCTCTAGATATATCTCCACCTTTAAACAAGAGACAGAAATATGTCTCTACCATATGGCAGAGATTTACAAATGATGCATGGGCTGCTTTTCACATTCTCTTGTCTGGCTGAAAAACAATGGGATGTATTCTGGTTTAATCCAATATAACACCTATTTTCCAACTGGATCAGCAGAACCAAAACTGCATCCTCCGTATAAAAGCTGAAGAATGCAAAGAAATCCTGGGAGTGGTGATGCTGCACTGGCGCTGCAGAGTTTAGGCCTCCCACTAGTCTGCTGATCCAAGTGGCGTAGTGAAGAAGAAATATCTCTTCCTCCACACGATTACTGGTGTCCAGTGAAGAACTGCACTGTTGGAACACTTCCAGACTGCACATTATTTACTCTTGTGCCTGGAGACACAGACCTATATTTCAAAATTTTGGCTTCCTGGTCTGGATTTTCCCAGCCTTTGGGAATGCTCAAATATGGGGCTTAAGTGCATTTCTTCTGCAGACGTCTCTCTAAATTCACACCTGTCCCTCCATGCTTATCAGAGCAGTAGGGACACACAAACTACAGCAGAACTCCAAGTTGGTGAATCACTGCAGTTCTATCTTGGCAAAAAGCTGTTGCCTTTACCTCCCCTGACCCCACCACAGTCTGCTGTAAAGAGGCAAGAAATCCTTGCCCTGCCTATCACGGTACACGGAGGGGAGAACAGACCTAGCAGTTCAGATAAACCCTCCAGCACATCAGGTAGCATATTAGATTTAGCTTAACACCACAAACTACAAAATGTATCCTCCTGATTTGGAGCTAACAGTCAGACCCTTCCAAAGCTTGGAGGACACCTTGGAGGGATATCCTAGGCTGCTCCCTTGCATCCTTGCCTATCCCAGAGGCCACCCTCCAAGATCACAACTCCACAACCACCTTATAGCAACCACGGGCCAGCTGACAAACTGGAATAACTGTAACAGTTTCCTTAAAAGAGAGATGTTTTACACAAGCCAGAGGGAGATATCTATTCTGTCCTCAAGACCCAACAACATCTCTAAAAAACGTATCTTGAACAACAAAAGCCAGGAAGCAAACACCTGATCCAATTACAATCTGTATTTATGTATTTATCTATATCTCTACTTACAACTCCACTCTCTCAGTACTTACCCAGTAATGGATAAATCTTAGTGTGTTATGGAAGATACAGCCTGATCAGGAAACTCAGTTGACAAAGGACTATTTAAGTCACATGGGATCCTTACAAATCCCTTCCAAGATCAACTGTAGTAGTGTTTCTCAAGCAGGATTTAAGTGCACTTTAACATTCATTTCTTGCTAACAACCAATATTTCATAGAGAAATTTAGATTAAAATGTTTTCTGCTCTTTAGTTTCATATGAGAAGAGGATCTTTTATTTCAGCTAATGTGTAATGTAAACGGGCAAAGATGGTTTTAGCTGACCTGCAGGATGTACAGTCTGCAGTAACCTTTACCACTGACTCTTAGGTAACTGCCTGTGGTACGAGTATGAGCACGCATGCAGAAATAGTAATCACTCCCTTCACTTTTGTAATCATTACAATATAGTATTAGTCAGAAAAAAAGCAGTCATTTTCCCATGGGGGGAAAAAACCCAGATTCGATAACACCAGAGAACCCTGCTAGTTCTGTTCATTTCATTCCTGTGCTTCATCTAAAAAGTGATGGGGAAAACAATGAATTTAAAAAGTGAAACTTAGGTATACAATTGTAATTTGTTGGCCTTTATAAACCTCATATTTCAGATATTCAGAATGGGGAGCATATTGCAAGCTAATTCTCTCAAGTTACAGCTAATATTCAGAATGGCACATTCAAGTAACATAATTTTCACTAGATGGTAACTTCTTTGTAACAGGAGCCATGAATGCCTAGAAACCACAAGTAATGCTGAGGTCACTCAGATATTGTAGTGATGCCATAAACCAAAACAACCATACTATATAACCAAACACTATATAACTGTATAACCCAAACAACAGAAGAATAAATATTTTTAAATGCTCCTACTTGGTGCCAGAAATAAACTTCACCTTCACAGAGCAGGCATGACAGGAGAAACCAGATACAAAATCGTTTTGATAGTGGGGGACCAAATAACAACCAGGTCAGCAAATTTACTTTTGTCTTGGGACAGACTTTCTTAGGGAGATGCTGATCACCTTTATTGTCTAAAAAGATAGGCAATAAAGATAAAACCCACTCTGTGGAATGAAAGGATATTTTGGGCTTCAGGAGACATCCCGTTACAGAAGCACCCTATATTCTGCTGTTACAAGTTTGTTCAATACTGTGTCCTCAGGGAAGTCACTCTGCAGGCCAAAGAACTCAGTCAGTAGGTACCTGCACTGCAGCTCTGCTGTGGACATCGTTCTATACAATTGCTTCCCCTCTGAAGCATGCATTTTTCTTACAGCATCATCTTCTGACAGTATGTGACAATGTACCTGCCTAAGCTAGAACGCAACACGTCATCAGTTCCCTGTGTGATATCATCAAACCACTTCTCTGTATTGGGGAGTTACTCTGTAATGCATCTGCTAATGATTTATGAGGAGAGGCCTGGGGGGTTTCAGTGGGTACAGACCACCATCATCCACAGTTATGCA
Organism: Phaethon lepturus; assembly: GCF_000687285.1. Taxonomy (NCBI): domain Eukaryota; kingdom Metazoa; phylum Chordata; class Aves; order Phaethontiformes; family Phaethontidae; genus Phaethon; species Phaethon lepturus. The sequence goes on along the minus strand of NW_010535097.1, from coordinate 25,936 downwards.
CATCAAGGACACAGGCTTTGCAATAAAACTAGTACTGGCAAGCAGGAAAAAATGTCATGTGACTCTAGGAGATCAATGTGGACTGTTGCTGGTACCTGTTCTTGGAAGAACAGCCTGCCTCTGCAAATCTGTAGACTGTTAACTTAGGCAACAGTATAGGATGAAAAGCGGGATTTGGCTCATGAACCTTCTAGCAATAGGAGCTGCTAGCTGCAAGTGTTTAACAACTCAGAAGACAGCCTAAAAATCTCAGAAGCAAAAAATGTTGGGGATGATTGAGGGTTTCCTTCTTTTTAATCCTTTCACCTTCTTAGCCACATGGGTAGTAAAGTGCGATTCTAAAAAGGAAAGTTACTTTTTAATGTAATAATTTCTCTCCTGGTGCCAGCATTTAAATGAAAACATGCAACTAAAATACTACAAAGTCATCACAGTTTGATAACACTGGACTGAGTAATCCCAGCCTTGTATATGCAGAGGGCTTAATATGCAGAAAGTGGTACAAAGATTGCACATAGTCTCTCCTTGTATAAGAGCTGCATCTGCCCGTGATACCAAAACAGCTCTTCTAACACAGGGATTGCTGGACTCGCTCCCCAGAAGAGGAAGCTATCGGTAGCTTAAAGGACAGCAGAGAGCTCTGACCCTGCCTCACTTACTCAGGCCATTGTTTTCTTTTAAGCGGCTGTGTGGCTCTGTTTGCTGTGTGCTGCTGCTCTCAGGGTATGGAGGTCAGTGCTGAGGCATCGTCACTTCAACAGAATAGCTGCAGCATTATGGCACAGAAGAGTGCCACTGCCCTCACCCTCTTGGAAATCTCGTTTGTGCTTATTTGATTCTTTTAGGCTAGACTGAGTGTTCTTCGTATTGATACAGCTGGAACCACTCAACACCATCCAGGTGGGCTTGCCAGTAGTTGTTCTTAAGTGCACCTATATCCACATGCCCAAAACGCTAAGGAAGGCAGGATCAATGATCAGTGCAGGACTGCAGGGACAGGCCCAGCTGGGTGCAAAGTACCTACTGAAGCCCATAAGGTCTGAAGGTCCACACATTCAAGGCCTATATGTGAGAACCTGGTGTAACAAGAAGAGACAACTCCTGCCATAAAGGTGGCAGGAGCTGCTGTCATTGTGTGAACCTTGGTTTGGCCCTGGAGCTTACAATGAGTGCTTGTTTTCCAGCAGGTAAAGCCAAGCTGCCTTCACTGTCTGCATGATGAGAGTTTTCAAAGAGCACCTGAATAATTCAGGGAGGCTTTGATCTGAGTGCAGACTGACACAGGCATAAGCTATTTCCAGAGCCAGCTGGGAAGCAGCATTCCTGGCACTTCTCACCTCCTGCCACTTCTCCTTGACATCTGATCCTAGGCCAGCAGCTCTCCCAGCTCTCATTGTATTGGCAGCTCAGTGACGTGTTTGGTGTCAGTGGAGATCCCACAACTCGCTCAGCCCCGCCAGTCTCTCTCTCAGTGTGTGATACTCATTTACCACTTGAGAAGCATGGTGGGGCATGAGAGCACACACTGCTCCACAGGTCTCCTTTCAAGGATGGATGAGATTGCTCTTTGGGGAGAAAAGTTCAGTACGTCCACATCACCGCTTGGCTGAAATTGTCTCCGATCCAGAGGCAAAGGTCTCTGCAAGGGACACTTGGGGTCTACTTCTGGGTTGGGACAAAGTCAAAGTTAGGGTAGACCTTCTGTATGCAGCCATGACAGAAGATGACAAGAGCTTTCACTAAGCCTCTGTGGTCTCCTTGTTGCTCCCTTCCTTTTTCAGATAATTCTGCATCGAGACAGGCCTTATTCAGCCTGTCAGGGTTCATCTTGACCTTAACAGGATCATCTGTGATTTACAACAGCCCAACTAGGAAAAGAATCTGGTCCTTTAAAGGTACAAGATACATGCCTTTCACAGAGTATTTACAGTTTCTGGTGTAACAGTGACTTGATGCTACACCAATGACTTGATTTGCCCGAGTACATGGAGAACATATGTTGAAAATTAATTTATACATGTTGACTTTAACAACCCAATTCTGGATTTACGTCATCATGAGGAAAGTGAGAATCAGAGCAAATGTGAGCAGATGCATTCAGCATGACAGAGTTGGGTTTTTTGCTTGTTGGTGTGGGGGTTTTTTGTTTGTTTTGTTTTTTTTTTTTAACAGTCACTTTCCTATGACCACTCTTCAAAGTATGTTTTTTTCTCTCTCTGACTAAACTATAAACTACTATATGAGCCATGAAAGTTTTTCTGATGTCAATTTATCTCCCTATTGATTTGTAGGCCTGGACCTTCACTGCGCTAAGAAGCCAGTCTGCCATTCTATCTTCCACTGGACTGTGTGCATGTTCCAACCCAAAGGGGTGGGTATGAACAGAAAAAAGCATGAGTTAATGTAACTAGAGGGTCCCTATGCAGTTCTTGCATCATGTAAAAGCATGGCTCTGTCATACAAAAAAGACACAATACAATTCTTCCCACTCACAGTAACTGCCTCTCTAGCAGCTTTCTAAGGACATATTTGGATCCCACCACCACAGTACCTCAGCTCTGCGCAGGCATTGCTCATTTTGGCCTCAGACTAACAGAACTTCCCAGGAACTCAGAACCATGCCCATTTTACAGCTGGGGAGCTGAGGCATAGGAATTAATTACTGTGTGCACGGTCACACTGCAACTCATAGCTCAGCAGAGAATCGAAGTAATGTCATTTAGATGCCACTTAATGTCACTTAGTATTTGATCCGCTAGACTGTTCTTCCCATAGCTGATCACTCTTTTGTATGTAAATCAGCCACTGGAGCTGGAGGAGAGGCACTGTTAACTTAGATATTGAGAGAAGGAAAGAAACTGCAGAAAAAGAATGTAACAAAGAGAACACCGTATCTGGCAGGGTTTGCAAAGGGAGAAAATATGCTGTGATTAGCAGTTGAATGTGCAGAGGTATGGAAAATTCCCCTTGTAATGCTGATGGCTCTGCTCCCTAGAATTTTCTATCACCTTTCAGCCAAGCAGTGACATGTGTCTGCAAGTCCAGAAATGGGCTCTTTGTCCCAAGTTGAACTAAATGTCCTTCAGAACCATGACTATATTTTTGTTGTGTGTTGTGCATTGCTTGTGCAGCAGGGCTCTGGTCTTTGCTTTTTCAGGAATAGCAGAACTGATAACTTGGAGTGGGGGTGGATGGGTTGGATACATCCAGTCTTGCAATCCCCAAGCCTCTTTTCTGCTCCTTGATTTACCCATCATGGAATGACAAGTTTCATAGAACAAGGACAAGGATTAGACTCTGTGCCCCGAGGAGAAGAGAGAAAAGGTTAGGAGTGGGGGTTAAAGAAGATAAACAGTCCTGGAGCGCAAAGATGCTAGCAATCAATATTATCTGAATATGTTGTCCCAATCAAGCCCATAAGTCTATTCAAAGGAGTACCGCTACATACACAGTGTTTGCAAACTCAGGCCATGATTAAACAGCAATGACATGTAGCAGCCTATGAAGGAAAGCAGCGGGTCCTAAAACGCTTAGCTGTTTTTCTTTTGAGAAATCAAGTGTGCTTCAAAGATAACAGGCCATGAAGATTAAGCTGCTACCGCACCAAAGGAGAAAAGCAGATGGAGCCACCAGCGCTGCCACAGATGAGTACACAGAGACGTTTAAAGGCTGGAGATTTTATCAGCCCCTGCTCAAGGAGGACTGTAGGTTTCAGCTGTGGAAGGTGAAGAGAGGCAAAGAGGAAAGGAAGGGGAGGAACACGAGGTAGAAGAATTTCATTAATTAAAAGAGATTAATTAGCACCATAAAAGCAGGCACCATGGATTACAGCAACTGTCAGCAAAGAGCAGTGACAGCTGCAGCAGAGCTGGCCGGCCACTCCCGTCCCCAGCCACTGGCCATCTCCCCATCTCCAGCCATTGGGGCAATACAGCGGGCCAGCTTGGAAATCACTGAGGGCTCCCAAAATGAGGGGTAACTTGGAGGATGGAACTCATCCAGACAGTGGAACAAGCTGGTGCTGGTTTTTTTATACTTTCCATGTCACCTTGAGCAAATCACTGATCTTGCTATGCTCCAGTTCCTGAAATAGGGAGATATTTCTTCTGAACTGCCAATTTAAATTGTAAGACCTTTGGGGCAGAGAGTAGAGCACACCTTCTATTATATTTACAAGGGATCAGTAAGCACTGAAGAAGTGCTGCAGTAAAGTGCTAGTCAGCTGGTAACCAGAGTCCAGATGCATATAGCTAAAGTTAGAAAAAACACTCATGCACTCCCTCCCCCCCACAATGTACCTTTCATATCAGTAAAGTATTTTGTAATTTCACTATGTCAGAGGTATTTTTAAACTAAAATCTGGAAGTAAATATTATCAGTTTATTTTCTGATAAGTGTTCGTACTTTTATTGAAAACTTTTTCACTTCAATGTTTTCTTCTATTTGTAAACAATCAGAATACAGAAAGGCTCTAAAAATCATACCATCATGATTTTGCCCAAGTGAAATATTTACATTGCTCTTAAAATGACTTCATTCTGCTTAGTCAAACTTCTCAAAAACTATTCTTGTTCTGGATCACAGCACATTTTTTGATGTCTTAAAATTCCTAAGAAACTCTGTATTTACAGCCATCATTATAACCACCCTCCAGCACATTCCACTGCAGCACCACCAGTAACATATACTCTTCACCTGTGAAGCGTCTTTGTATTTGCTACTCAGCATCTATTAATCCTGTAAAGACATATCTATTTGGAAGGCAAATACAGTGTGCTACAGGGTGCAGTTCAATTACGTATATGCACAGCACTGGAAGATCTGATCTCCACTAAAGGCCCCAATTTGTTCCTTAAAACCACAGCAGGTACCTCCACGTGTGTCAGAAACAGAGATTAAAAATATCAGGGGAGAGCACTCGGGAGAATCTTGCTCTCAGCTTTCCAACTCCCAAAGACACAAAAGCATCCTTGCAGAAATTTCTTAGCTTCTCCTTGCCTCAGTTTCTCCACATACAAACTGAAGGTAACATCTAATCCAGTTTACACAATAGGGCAAACATATTTGTCTGCATCTGTGGGGCAGGGAGAGGCTTGGGAAGGAAGCAGAAAGCAACTGAAACAGAGTTGTTACCTCCTAGTACGGAAACAAACAGTTCCTCTCCAAAAACCTGAATGTCCCCAGGAGACTTTGAGAATCTTCAAAGACAGAAAATTATACACCAGCAATGAGCTGGGTTTTTTTCTGTGCTCTCAACTGCCACTGCAAGTCACATACATCATTTGGACTCTGACATGGGTGAAAGAAAATGTGAAAACTGCTGGTCCACTGCTGTTCACCCTGCCATTTGGCTTGCAACTTGTGAGGGACCTGTTCTTGGCTCCAAGCCCTGGGTACAGAACTAGGAGATGAAGCTGTAGATTTACTATATGACATTGTGTGAGTCAC
>NW_010535097.1:0-20457 GCF_000687285.1 Phaethon lepturus | reverse complement strand
TCTTTCCCTGTGTCTCAGTTTCCCCAATAGCAAGAAGGGGAGGGAGGTAAGTGGCTTACCTCCTGGGACCATTAGAAGGACACAGTTCACCCTCATCCCAAGCACAAAGTATCTGCCAAAAAGATGTATCATAAGCATTTTCTGACGCAGACCCTCTACTATCCGTTAAGAACTCCCTGCTCCTTTAAGGTGCTGGAGCCAGCGGTCTTGTAAGGCTCTGTACCTGCCTGCTGTGCTCACAGCAACCATCTCAGCACAGAGTCAGACTCTGGGCTGCTCCAGTCTATTTTATCACAATTTACTTGGTAACAGGTTACAAATGTGGCATCTGATGAAAATAATGAGCCTTGATGTCACTTAGTGCACAAGACTCCCTGCGTGTGTGCAGGGAATAGCAAACAAGAGCCAGCCTGGCCTCCTCGCAGGTGCCAGCACAATTGGTCCCACGGCAGCATCCTCCCGCTGCACTCTGCCTCGGCGAGCCTCACCCACCAGCCACATTCAGGCGCTGCTGAAGACTCAGCGTAGCATCAAGGTCAAGCCCAAGGCATCCCACAGCAGGGCCACTGTCTACTATGACAGGTCATTTTCCCTTCAGAACTCACCCAGCAGGCCAGGTCTTAGGGACCCTAGTTATACCCCCAGGTGTATTTATCTCCCACTTCCAGAGGCACAGGTCAGCCAAGGGCAGGGACCAGCCCACCATGAGGAAATGGTCCTTCTTCTCATCTTAGCATCGTGAGTATGATAGGAAAAATTTTCAATGAAAAAAATCCCACTGAAAATCTAGAGGAAGGTTACCCACCTCTTAAGTTAAGTACTCCTGGTCTTAGGGGCTGATCAAACCAAGCCATACCAAAGACTTGCTAGGTGGCCCTGACCCTTCGCCCTTCTGAGTCTTGGGTTTTTTTTGCTGCTGAATGGAGATGAAAGCACTCCTATACTCCATGGGATTGCCTTCAGGGTAAATCTGATAAAGGCAGCCTGGGGCTATGGACAAAGATAAAGGACCTAGCGCTGGTCGGGAAGGGTACAAGCAGATGTGATGTAGAGCAGAGGGAAAAGGGTCAGAGAAGATGGGATAACCATGGAAAAGAGTATGAAACAAAGGCTAAAGCAGAATTAGGAATGGAAATTAAAAAATGAAAAGGGAAGGACTGCAGAACAGAGCCAGAACACAGCTCTTCATTCATACTTCACAGTTTTGCCTTTTTTTTTCCCACTCTTCCACACTTTTTCTGCATAGCAATGCCAATTAAAAAAGTTACCCAAGAAGCAGGAGGCTCTTACAATACCAGTGCTGGACTAAGGGGCAAGAGGTGAGGGTTGCAGCCCTCATTTTTCTCCCCTCTGTGTGTTCAAAATCCAGATCTTGATTCCCCATGTGTGAGGATACAGTCTTCCTAAATTCCAGGCTATTTGGATTATAAAGCCTCTGGGATATAATCTGCTTGCCTTTTTTTTTTTAAAACAAAACAAAACAAAAAAGCTATCATGACAAGGGCTCTGATCTCATGAGAGTCTTTCATTGCTACTGTAATATAAACACTAACCCCACTCCTCTCATTAAAATCTCATCCTCTTCCCCAGAGCTTCAACACTGCTCATAGTCAGGTCACTGCACATAGCCCATGTGTAAAGGGAAATGGCAGCAGGACAAGAGAGGGTGGATGAGGACATGCTGAGTACTTACGTTTGTTGAGCCGGTCACAGTGACACCTAGCTTTTTTTCCCTGAGTTGACAGCATAAGGCATACAAGAAATGCAAATCACAGCTTTTGGTGTGCATTATCTTGCACAGAGTCTAACACAGAAGTATCTGAACAGGGGAAAACGTAAGGTATAAAAGGGCTTCTTTAATCTAGCAGAGAAATACTTAACAAGAACCAGTGGCCTGCAAGTTAGAATACAGACAAATTCAGATGAAAAATACAGCCCAGAGTTTTAATTTACAGTGATTAGCTATTGGAACAAAGTGCCAACTGAAGTAGTGAGTTCTTACTTTCTCAATGTCACCTGTACAACATGTGCCTCACTCAAGAAGGCAGAGTAGATGATTTTAGGATTCCTTCTATGTGTAAATCTATTCTTTCTGTTACCTACTCATCTGCTGCCGTCAGGTCCCTCACAATTTCATTCTCTTCTTTCCTGATCTTAATCAGCATACCTACCTTTGTCACACCTACAAGTTCCTCTTCCCTTTGTTCACTCTTTTTTCAGGTCATTAGCAAATGTATTAACGAATGCTGGCATTGGTACAAGTTGTCTGTTTTGTCCAAATACTTCTTCCAGCAACATAAGAGTTCTCACCACACACCTTGCCAGTCTGCTTCCAAATGGATTCTTATATTTGGAGAAAAAAAATTTTTGCTACCACTTCAATGTATGAGAGTCTCTGGCAGCCAAGGCATTTTCTCTAAATCTCTGTCCACAGTCATTTGAGAGTTCCCCATCTTTAAGGAAGTCTGAGCATTCCTGTTTTGCAGATGTAAAAGTATGCCACAAGAGACTAATGTCCAGATGCACAAAGCCTTGAAATGCCTAATTCTCACTGATCTCAGCGATGACTTACCCTTATGGATAAGGGCTCAAATAACTTTGAGGGGAGAGAGCTCTGCTTACAAACCCTATGTCTTAGCCAAAGTGCTTTGGAAGCACAAGAACAGGCCCCCAACCGCAGCGAGCCTTCATGCTCACCCACACACAATAGGGGTTAGGAGACAGACACACTAAAGCCAACATGTAAGACAGTCACTGTCCCTCTTCTCTTCAAAACACCTGCATAACCAAGTCCAGCTCAACTCTGCATCCAGAGAACAGCCTTCTCTGTCTCTACATACTACAACCCCTAACCCCTAGGGCCTGCTGACTGCGACAGATAGGAAAGCTCTCTGCAGCAGAGTGTCTGCTGGAATGTTTTTTAATTATCTCTGGAAAGTATGGACTGTGTATCATCATTAACTGGCCTAAACACTGACGGTCAGTGAGTCAGGTACCAGTAAACGGTGCAATTAACAGCCAGAGGAGAGAAGTGTATTCAATCTGAAAGCTTTCTTTCTCAATCCATCTCCACTCATCACCCAAAGTGCTGAGCAGCAGACTTTTACTTTCAATTACATTAATCAGGTTAATTCCAAGTTAAAGTCAACATTTTAATCAAGAGGCAGCAAACTCATGCAGGGAAGTGGAGAGCTGAGGGGAAGAAAGAAGGGAGAAGAAGGGCAAGAGGAAGAAGGAGGAGGAGGGAAGGAAAGAAGGAAGGACAGAAGATGCGGGGACAGAAAGCAGAACACCACAGTGATGGGCACCACTGAAAGAATTAACTGTGATAAATAAGGAATAAGCTTTTATGTCGGACCTTTAAGTTAAAGGGGGCTAGCATTTACCTCCTTGGTAACTTTGGGATACCTGGCTGTTGCAGAGGGAAATCTGGAATGTAAATCAGAGCAGCCTTGGGAGTGCTGTATTTTACAGCAAAGGACTGTGCATAGGAATGTATTTTCTAAAGAGTCTGTAATGACCCGAATAACAGACCCATCCCGCTACAAATTCTGTTTGCCCAGGCACAACTCTCTTGCATGTCCTGTAATGCGTAAAAACACTGCGTGCCTAAAAACCCCTACCCAGTGCTCCAGCACATTGAACAGAAATTCCACCTGTACCTGCAGCTGAATCAATCACATTAACACTACTGGGCGATCCAGTACTGCACAGATCAGATACTAAAGCCTGAAGAAATATGGCATTAAGTGTTTCAAAGAAGCTTGCTCTGATAAGCCCATTGTATGTCACTGCTAGAGATTTTTAAACTAAGTGAAGGGTGAGAGATGCCCAGCTTCCATTGAATTTCAATAAGGACCTGGGAGCCTAATTTCATTTAGTTCCTTTACAGATCAAGTGATCCAGATCTGCGAAGGAAACCACAGAAAGGATGCTGGAAGGTTCATCTGGGCTGAAGGTTCTCACTCATGCCAGGGGAAACAATGTGTGTGGGGAAGATGCAGAGACTTAAAGAGTTTTGGTTCTGATCCATCACACCCTTTCTTTTACAGTTACATTAGTTCACAGTTCACAGAGGAAGTTCAAGGTGCAGCTCCTGTTCTACAGAGCCCTGCTGAGTCCTGGCAGAGAAGCAGTCTCACTGACTGTGGTGTTTCATGGCTGTCTCCTGGAGAGTGAAGCTACTAGTCCTTAGATTGAATCATGGAAGGCACTCACTCTGGACCTGAGCAAATTTTGTTAGTCCTTGGCTCACACCACAATGCCAGTTTCTTCTCTTGGAGGACTGATTAGGAAATCCAAGGGAGATTCAGAATACGGGAGAACAGAAGCTGGAAGAAAACACACTTTCTGTAGGAACGGGCATATGATACAACAGATGGACTACCAGGAACACTTATTCACCTTCTAACTCTGGTGCTGACTTCTCCCATGACCTTGGGTGAACCATTTCTCCCAGCCACAATGTATCCATGCAATGAGGACAGCAGTGCTGCATCAACTTCCCAAAGCACTTTGACAAAAGAGCTGTAAATTCAGCGTTATTTGTTTTTTTTTTTTTTAAAGAGGAGAGTGTGGTCATGTAACTGTAATTTTTAATTAAATCCTGCACAGGACTATGTTGCACCTTTAAGCCATGCGGAGAGTGCCTTTAACATCTAAAAAAACATACAGAATAATTATATGTTAGAAAACTGCAACAACAAAACAGTGCAAAAGGATTAAGAAAGGGAAAGTTAGATGTAAAGTGAGGAAAAGCCCACGATGGGAAGATGTCTGTCTACTAAAATTCAAGCTTAAGGGTCTTTCAAATAGCAGCAGGCATTGCGGTTCCGTTCCCATGCTCGTGAGGTTCGACAACATAATGAGAGCCACGTGCCCCAGTAGAGCAGAATGGTACCTGCCTTTGGAAGGGAGCGAGAGACAATGAAACATTGCCATCCATTCCCAAAAGCCATCAGGAGCAGAGCTCCAGGACTTTCTCCCCAGCAGGAGCTCAGTTCTAGCACTTCTGAATTTAAATTTTAAAAAGTTCCTTGCTGTTTCGCTTGAACAGGGAAACAAATGATGCAAAAATAGAAAGATTGGAGTAAATAAAATAAGAGCAGGCAGTTAATTAGTGGGTCTGATCAAGAATGTCCTGCCGTGCTCATTCTTCCTCCAGCATTCCCCAACTCCCCCTCTGTGCTGGGCGCTCTGCTCAGACCCGCACTGCAGCAGCAGAGACGTGCCCCTGCACTGCCTTCTCCCCTCACCTCTGCTCACCAGCTCAGATCTGCTTTGCAGCACAGCTGGAGCTGAAACATCCCTCTGTGCCACCTTAACCAGCATTCCTGAATACCAGTCTCCCTAGAAACATCTCATTCTTTTCCCTCCCTCCTCCTCCTCCCATCACAGCCAAGGAAGCACAACAGGTTTCAGCAATGGCAGGAAAATACCCCTTTCTGCTAAGAGCAGGAAGGCAGGCAGGAATATGATGACTTAGCAAAGTAGACTGGGATCTAGACAGAATATGAACTCATACGGAAAGATTCCTTGAACAGTAGCTGGTGGGCAAAACCACACCCGAAGATGCAGTAATGATGGCAAAAATGGAGTTATAGCCGTAGCTTGTTTCACTTGGATTCAGTAGAAAAGTACACAGTTCAGCTTTGCAACCACAGTAGAAATGCTTCACTGGTATGTTATACTGGTATTTCTGTGCCACTAAAATCTCCGCATGTACATATGGCTTTACCATATGCCTCTAGATAGCCCAGTTCTTGACAGCTAATTCTAGGGGCTACTGAAATGCTACTAAGAATAGGGTACCTTCCTAAAAAAACTGACCCATATCCTGAGTGCTGAGGAACTCTCCTATCCACCTCCATACAGCAGGGCAATACCATCACACCCTAATGCAGGTAGGAAAAACAAAACATGGAACAGGAAAAAGTGATTTTCATAATGAGACTCATCAATCTTGACCTCTTTCTACTCAGCAGTCCTATCCTTCAGCATCCTCAAAACAGGGCTAGGCTGCTGTGTTCACTTACCTAATTCACTGCCAACTGTGTTGATTTTCACATCCCACACTACAGTCTTCCTGAGGCTCAAACCTTCATCTTCAGCCCTGCACATACACCTTATGACTCACACACCTGTCTGTCTTACTGTGTGCTTTGAAATTGGATCCACATTGCCATGATGCCTGCTGATTCCCCTCATCCTGAGGCTCCGGGAAGTGATGTGGAGTGGAAAGCACAGTTAGTGGTCCAAAACCCATTGGCAGAGCTCCCATTTCAACGTACTCCAAGGAAAAAAGATAAAACATAGCTCCCAGGAATGGAAAATGTCTGGGAGGTCATGTTCTCCTCTGAACACACTGTGCCTTGCTGGAGGCTTCAAAGTCCCCCAAAACCATACACTCCTCAGTAGTGTGGGAACTTCAGGGGAGAAAAAAAGGAGAGTCTCCTTTTCCATTCCCCTTTCCCCACCAAGAGGCTGTTGTTGAAGGATGGGCTATTGATTCCTCTCCCTCCAGCCTCTCCAGCAGCACAAGGCCTGGGCTGGGTGGAGTCAGACTCAATCATAATTGCATTTGCATAATACATTTTACCTTTCTCTCCTCCGCTGTAGTTTTCTGAACTTGCCAAGTTGCAAGCTGACCCTGCGAGCCAAGGCATGATTAACTGAGAAATTCACAGCAGCGCCACTTTAATCAAAGGGGACAGAGGTTACAACAGCTCAATATTAGTGATAACCAGCCTTTGATCCACAGAGCTAGGCCAAGCCTGGCAGGCAAGCTGTGAGGAAATGCACCGTAAGGGCTTTTGTGGGGAAATAATACCTTATTAACCCCTTCATCTAACCTGCTGTGGGTGAGCAGAGAGAATCAACAGAAAGAAAGTCCCTTCCAGAGTCTTAATTACATCCCACAAAGCTGCTCCTTTTTAAGTCTGTACCTAGAAGTGTTAGGTTCTAGCAAAGAGCCAGCTCCATCTCACAAGACCTACAGACTCTACTTGTAATGGTGGTGACAGCTTCTAAACGCTCCAGTTTCTAGTCTGGACTGACCGCTGGTACGGAGCCCAGAGACAGGCTGACACAGAGGCAGCGCAGGCTATCAGCTTTAGCACCTCCCTGCACGTCCGCACACGCAGGCTGTGTTCCCGAGTCTGCTCCCCACTGCCGTGCAGCCCTGGCCAAGTCACTCAGCTGCCTGTACCTTCTTTTGCCTGTGGAAAAAACAGTTAGTTCTTAACATGCAGATCCAGTAGTATCTAAAATAATGTAGCTAACCTGATTGAACCTCAATGCGGCCTTCTGCAAATAATTAAAATCATTGCCAATAGTCAGGTTGCGCCAAAGATAATATGAAATCTAAACAATGGGAAAAGTACCATTTGATAAGAGATTTGTTAAAATCCAATATGTAGACCTGAAACAGAACAACGACTTGGAATCCCAGGGGAGAATAGAGCTCCAGTTATGGTGTCTATGGAGAAACTGAAAATTCCCAATTTTTAAAAAACTGTCAATTTTGAAATTTGTTTAACCAAGGACTGGAAATAATCCACACAAAAAGAAGTCTGTTGTAGAATAAATTTTCTGTCAGAAACAAATTTGGGTCAATCAAAATGTTTTATTCTGATAAAAAAAATTAATATTCTTGTTTAAAGAGCCATCTAAGTACTATAGAATCAAACACATTTTTGAACAAAAGTTATTTTGAAGTGAAAAAAACCTTTTGCTTTCGAAGGAGTAAAATGGAATGTGTCAATTGTATAGAGAGGCTTCTGCCAAAGTTTTGTGAAACAAAATCTCAGTGAAACTGACATTTCAGGGGTAAGTTTCTGGTTTCAGTTAAACAGTCTTCTCTGGTGGAAAACACTCTCTTAAAACCAAACAATTCCCCTGATTATCTTTTTCTGAAGGAACACAACTAAAATAAAATGCCATCTTCTCAAATGCTTTTTATTCACCCAACCTTACCGTCTTCCCTCAAACGAAGATGTGGCCGGCAACCCAGGAAGAAGTCTCACCTTTACAAAGTTTCCCAACTAAGACCTTTGTCAGACACTGCTTAAGTGAGAGAACAGCCCTCCTCAAACTGAGGGACAGCAAGAGTGAAGAAATTAGCTCATGTACTCCCAAAGCAATGTGATGTGGAAACCAAGTGCCCTCCCATTGAAAATTAGGCTTTCCAATACAGTCACATTATAATTTGGGGTCATGATTTTCAAAAATTACTTCGGTCCATTTTTGAAGGATTGTCTCTAGACAACTTCAGGAGTCCTCATTTTTGAAAAGTGAGGGACTGAGAACCAGAGAAATTTCCCAGAATGCTATTGTGGCTACAGATGGCTGCAGGCAACTGGTTTGTTTACCAGACTAAAGCTCAGCAGGCCTTCTGCAAAGCCACACCTTAGCTGGAGAAAGTCAGCTCTCACCGTGTGGATCCCAGTTCTACGGGTCTCAGTTCCCTCCTCTGCGTCTTTCTCCTCATCACTTCCTCATAGACCATCCTCTGCTATTCCCATCACTTCTAATGTCTTTCTTCCTCTTCAACACATTGTTTTTGTGTCTCATTCGCCTCCACATTAAATATCTCTAAAAGCATGGAAGGGAGCAAAAGCAAATCTCATCTTGACAGAAGGAAAAGCATTTCAGCAAAGGCACACTATATACCAAAAGCCTACACTGCAGTTCCTAACCTCTCCCCTGTGCCTCAGCAAAACAGATCATCAGTTACCAACAACATGAACCAATCCTCTCGCCTAGCAAGTGCAGGATACAGCCCATTGGTAGACGATAACAACAGATACCTCACCAAGCCCACTCAGCACATTGACCTCTGCCTGCTTATACACTAGCATGAAGCTTTGGCCGCTTCCCTCCAGTCCAGTCGGGTTTTGAAGGTCTCCCCCTTCCTTCTCTTCCCCCCCTGCACAACCATTCATTAATTGATCCCTGACCATCTCACAAATATACTTTCCTCTTGCCCTAGGGCAGGTCCACCCCCTTTTCCCTGTTCTCTGCCATTAAGATGGGTCTCTCATCACCATGCACAGCGGCACACGCTCAGCTCCAAACACCTCAGGGCAGGCACATCATTTCCAATTGTGAGCAAATGCTGTTGGTTTTCATTAATCTGCAGACACTATATTTGCCAATTTCTCCAACTTTTCTTTCTCACTCTCTCTTTCTGCTCCAAGGCAGGTGAGTGCATCAATTTTCTTCTCATCTGTGGCAGTTAAATTAAATGGAATCGGCCTGATTGCTGAAAATCAAAGAGAAGGCTGATAAAGCAATTAAATCCCTCTAATTCCTCCTCTTGAAAAGGTGCAGCTTGGCTCAGAAAGCTAATTAACTTCATAATGAAAATCCTTCTTCACCCTTTTAGGCTTTCTTTCCTTCTTGTTTTTGGTAGAGATGGTAGGTTGCCTATAGAAGAAAGGGGGTGCTATAGTGATAAACATGGCTTCCTTGGACATGGCAGACAACTGGGTGCATGCATCATGTCAGAGTCTCTCCAAGGGGGCTTCATGTGAGCAAATTCTGCAATGTAGAGCAGAACATGCCATGGTGTTTGCTCTGCAGTTGTACAAAAGCTCTCGGGATAACCTTCTTGTCACTAGCTTTCAGGTTTACCCTGTGCCCAGCCCATGAAGACTATCAAAGCCAAATCCATTTGTAACAGCTTCAGCTACAGCAATTTCAATTTTAGCTCTGGGATTCATCTGATAAATTTCTGATATGACACACAAAACAGCAGCTTCACATTAGACACTTAATTCATCTTAATTGCTACAGTCGTAGAAAACAGGCGGCCATAGATCTTTAGAGCCATGCACTCCATCTCCTTAATCCACTTCTACTTAGCACTCAGTATTTGGATGTTTGCTCCTTGCCACTTCCCTTCTCTTGGGAGTTGGAAGGCTCTTTCAAGACCTAAGCATGTATCTTTCAATTCTTACTCTCTCAAGCGTCAGCCAACACTACACTATTTTCTGCTTTCCTCTGAGAATGCTTCTCTTGGTCCAAGTTCTCTTGGTACCAAAGAACCCTACATTATTCTCCATCCAGTCACAGTCCAGAGTGCAACTGGGATCATCCTTCCCCTGCTCCAGAGCAATACAGCCTAGGCATGAATCTCACATGAGTGACGTATTTCAAGCTGGGTCTCCCAGGACCCATACAAGGGGAGATCACTGCATCAGTACTCTGTGGTGTGCTGATTCTCTAGGCACAGCCTGGTCCTTCACTGAGCCTTATTCCCTTTAATCTGTCAATGTGGGAGTCAGTAGCCCCAGTGAAAATTAAGTGGACAAAACTAGCTTCTTCAATATTGTGCCACTTTAACTATATATAAAATATTACAAATGTCTCTGGGGAGGACAACTGGTACATTGGCTTCCTCAGTTCAGAATACACCTCGGTACACACTGGCATCTAACTTCCCACCAGGCAAATCTCTATCAATGTTTCTACTTTCCAGACTTATTCCTGCTATTAAAAATCTGGGCTTCAGGTTAAATTCACATCCCCCTTGTCATAAAATCAGCTTCAGGTTTCCAGGTTAAATAACTTTTTACTAATTCTTGCTAATTCTTACCAAACATGTGATTAATGTGTTCTGTATATTGCCATTCACCAAAATTTTGCCAAATATAAAGGCTAATATAAATATAAAGGATATAAAGTATATCCTATTAATATTAATGGAAATACCATATCGCCCCTGGGAAAAGATAATTTTGCTGTTACTTTTCTCTTTCTATAGAGAGGAAGAAATATCAGATTTGTTCAGAACTGAAGAGGGAATTTTGCTTCCTAAAAATAATTAACTGACCTATCACCTGTCCCTGATGAAACTTGCCACGGGGTTTTTAATTACCAGAAATTATCTGATCAATGCTGCTGTACCGTACGCAGAGAACGGTACTCTTAAAATAGTGTAGAATACCCAGAAAAGCCTTGAGACCATCTTTTGTGTATACTTCTTTTGGCACTGTAATTGGGAGCAGCTGATTTATGGGACAGAAATGCTTTAGAGCATAGAGCTTAGACTCTTTTACATAGTCTGGTATTTGCCAGGACCTGTTAACACTGTGTAAACAAATATTCTGTGCACTCTGTTGACTCCTCAGCACCTTCCCTATCAGCCCTAAAGGTAGCGTTTCTGAACGGACTCCAAGCCAAATTCCAGAGGAACTTTTGTCCCATCCTGCTTGGTCTGTGAGCTCTAACCAGATCACATCTTGAGGTGGCATGGCCTCAAGCTATTGGCATCCCTGTCCTGTCCTCTCTTTGACAAACGGTTTATTTCTGCTGCAGCAGTAAATCTGGCGGCCGTTGTTTACTCCTGTCTATGCACTCGTCAGCAGGAGAGTACGCAGCTCTGCAGACTCCAAGCCCTTAGCTAACAAATGGGTGTGCACTCCCTTAGTGCTCACCCTCTGCCGTGGAGATCCCTGCTCGCGGGCATTAGAAGATGCAGAGGGAGTCTCTGACCCTATGCCAAACAAATGGGGACAGAGGCTTGGGTTCACTGAGCCCAACTCATCAGGCAGAGCAGCAGCTGCCTATCGTCCAGTCAAAAGAGCAGACCTTTTCAGTCGGACCCTACTGTTAGACCCCATGCTTTACTGACAGCCAGTATTTTGCTTTTAACATCCCCAGAGGTGCTCTATTACCTAAAGGAAATCCATCACATACTTAAGGATTAATTGTATGTTTGGTTATCAGCAATGTTAATATTGCTAAAGAATCAATACTTTGTGATTGCCAGTACCACTTTAATCCAGGGATCTCAAAATATGTTAGCAATACCAGCCCTTTGGCATCTCTGAAAGGTAACCCACTATCAGCTGCCCTTCCTGCAAATGAGGGAGTAGAGGCATAAACACACAGCAATTTGTCAAGGTCACACAGGAAACCAGTGGCAAAGTGAGGATTCAGGCATCCTGATTCTAAGTACTTGCACTAATAAGAAGATGAAATAGTTAAACATTTGGTCCAGCACAAATCAAACAAAGGGTACGGAAGACACAGAAGAACTTTAAATAGGTATTCTGTAGTGAAGCTGATGAAAGGGGAGAATAACAGATCCATCTACAGGCACATGCATGCATCTCTAGCTGATGCACAGTTACTCTTGTTCTACATATGTGATTCTGCACCCGTTTTCCCTGGAAAAGCTACCACTGGCTTTGACAGTGGATGATAAGATCCTCTGTTTATCATTTGGAATAAACATATGGTGTGCTTTGGAAAGAGCTGTGTGTTACCACGTGTATAGAGAATGCTTATTTTCCATCTTGTAATTTTTTCCTTCCTATTAACAAGACACCCTTCAGCTTCACCTAACACTCCAGGGCTCCTTCTCAGGCCACTCTGCTCCAAGCAGCATAGAAGAAACAGACACAGTCAATCACCTGCCTGTGAACTGCAGGAACATGTCACACCAAGGGGAAACGTGCAACGTAATGAGACCTTTGCACACCCTTCAATATTGGTAAGCAAGAGACTTATGAAAGCATGCTCACTGGAATACACATACATAACTAAGAGACATAAATACACAGTCATTGGCTGCATAAGAGACAGGCACAGACAGAAGCATACTTGAAATCCAACACATCAAACACACAGAAACAAGACACAAACACACGCAGCTAAAGGCAGATGGGTACACACGCAAACAGGAACACACAAACTCAACCCTCATGCATGCATACAGACTCTCATGGAATGGGGGAGACACAGAAATGAAAGTACCCACATTCACACACACATACATATCTAGAGCCATATCCAGATACTGCCCTGCACACAGACCTACCAAGTCACAACATAGCTCAGCAAGAAATTCACAGCCACTTCCATCATCTAGGAATAAAGGTCTTTTGTCACCCTTTCGTTCTCCACTGTAGGCAGCAGTACATGGGATGCAGGACCCAGGACTATGATGGAGGAAGAGTGACATCATTCAGCTTGGGCAGCCTCAGCCAGGGCACGGGGCACTGGGGGCATCATAGCCTAGGCTAGGCGTTGGGGAATGTGCCTGGGATGACTGAGCAGGAGAAGGTTTGTTTTTCAATAAACCAGGGGCTGTAACACTCTGAACTGAACAGCTTAAAGCCTTGTTAAAAGCAATGGTGCAGCATTCTAACCGGAGGGGCCGTGTTGTCATACAAATGAGATGAGTTTATTTTCTGAGCTGTACCATTTGTTCTGACAGGCAGGGCGGCTGTAAAAGCTGGCGAGGGCACAGCAGGGGGCCCGGCTCTACGCACAGCGAGAGACCGAGGAGAGGAGAGGCAGAGCTGCACCAGAGTTTGGACCCAGCCCAAGTCCCTGCCTCTACCTTCTGTAAGCAGCAGCCTTGCAAAGAAAGAGATGAGAGATGAACCAGCCGGCTGTAGTACTGTGGAACAAATGCATTCTAATGAGCGGTGCCTGGCAGCCCCACGGGCACTCCACGTGCGCCCATCTCCCCCTGCCCTCGCCACCTCCCGCCTGGCTGCTTGATGCTGCCCAGACCTGTTTTCTAACAGCCAAAGATGCTGCATGGGGGACTCGGACACACACAGGGAGCACACCCAAATCAAGCACTCTCCTGTGTTCCTCCATGCCAAGTTGCTGTGAAATGTTTAGTGAGGTGCCACCTGTGTATCCCTGCTGGAATGAGCCAGGGCAGTCTCCTGGATGCTGCCCATCTCATCTGGGCTGTTGGTGACCCTGTGGTGCGTTTCCCGCATCCAGCGCCTGTCTCCCCCTGTGGCTCTTGGAAGGTCCCTTCCACCACGGGACTTCAAAGAGAGTAACAACAACTTTATCCCTGCTTCTCTAGTAGGGAAAATGAGCTGCATAAAACAAGATGACTAGTTTGACGACTGACAATGAGCCAGAAAGTCAGTCTCTTAGTAAAACTATTAGAGAACATGTCCTTATCAACATCAATCCGGCAGCAATGGGGCTGGTGCAGGGTACGCTACAGATACTGCCAGCAGAGACCTGGAAAACGCAAGCACAAGAATACCAGAGCAGTGGCTGTAGCTCAGAAATCAACAGCAGGTATATGGCATGCAGTTTCACAAGAGACTACTGACATTAATCCCATGATAGATACAAGTGACTTCGTATCACTTCCCCTCTGGCCAGCTTGCCAAATTTCTAGAGCAAAGCTTTTCTTTGCAATGGCAAAAGGATGCAGTTTTCTTCTGGCTGCTGGGACACCATGAAAACCAAACTGCTGCCACTCTCTCCCTGTCACCAACAACAAATACATGGAAAGGAAGCTAGCCATCATGGAGGCTATTTTGGTCCCTAAAGCAATCATTGGCAACTAAAGAACAGAAAATATAGTCCCTCCCAGATCTGGAAAGCAACAGTGACCCTCAGCCTCACTGTCTTATCCATATCTTAGTCGGTTCTCTATGGGTGTTAGTAAAAATGTTAGTTTTGTCACATTTACAGGTCAAAAACTACACTCATCTTCCAAGTTCTATTTCTTGCATTTCACCAATTAGGCTGCAGAAATTGGAAACTTTTATTTGCTGGCATTAGCTTGCAGCGACAAGAAGCAAAAGATTCCCTATCCCATCACTAGTTTCCAGGAGGCATTTAGCCACCCACAGTAAGAAGCTGACAACAGGACATCAGGGATAATATTTCCCCTTTAATGTATAATACTTTATCTGA
The DNA here is from genome assembly GCF_000687285.1 of Phaethon lepturus. NCBI lineage: Eukaryota > Metazoa > Chordata > Aves > Phaethontiformes > Phaethontidae > Phaethon > Phaethon lepturus. The sequence continues at coordinate 5,769 of NW_010535097.1, read as the reverse complement.
AGCCTTTTGAATGAGTGGAGAATCTCACAAGGACAGAATTTTTAAGTTCTCGTTGCAAAAAATGATCCAAATCTTTTCTAGGTGCCATATAAACAAGAGCAAACAGACTGCGCTAAGAACAAACTCAGCACCACGAGGATAGCTTGCCTGTTGGAAGTGGCATGGTGGGGTTAACAGCCTGGAGAATAACCATGAGATGGAAACACTTCATCCAAACAACTCCAGATGTCTGTGGTCAGACTGGGAATATTCATGAAGCCAAAGGTATGCCAATTGCTTTTGGGTTCCTGGGGGATTCTCATATCTAACTTCCACAGTCCACTTTTAATATCCCTTTAAATGGCTGCTCATAGACTTTCTTGCTTCAACATTTTTCACTAACTCCTTACCTATTAATATTAGGCACCTAGAATGTGAGTTAGAGTAAGCAAAATAAATGTAAAATTGGCTTCTTGCTCCTATTTGTATCAATTTCCTGCACATCATCTACAGTACACAGCAGACTTCCCAGTCCTGTTACTAATGAGGAGTTAACACAGCCCTGGAGCTGTGTTCTTTGCAGTTATAGCAGCATAATCCTGATCAGTGGTTTGGATCAGGCCTACTTGATGGGGAATAACTGAACATTTTGGTTGTACTCAGTTGAGTTCAAAGGAGGAGAAGTTTTTGGATCATCTCCCCATTATCAGTCCCTGGCTGCTCCATCTCCTCTTTGCACTGTGTGCCAAACCAACTTATCCCAAGGCTTGTTGGGGTGGGGGATAGAAAGGGTAAACAAGGCACAGGGTGGCCTCAGTCCTAAGGTGTCAGAGTGCGACAGCCCTGTTTGGCCAATACCCTAAAAAAAAAAGAATTCAAGACCTTTAGGGCTAAAAGCACCTGGTTCAACTCTGACACTCTATATAACTAGGTACACCAGGGAACACATAACTTACACTCACCTCCTGGATGCACACGCAGACAGCACGTGCAATTCCTGCCCAGCAGAGGCCAAGGGTCATATGTGCTTCAGGCCCCAAGTCTCTGGCTGAGCTGGGACAGAACTGGAGCTCACAGATAATATTTTAGGTATCTCTGCCACTGAGATACAGCTCTTAACATCCTTGTTGGCATTGAACACCTGCAACATCAAGCAGGAGAGCAGCTTGTTTCCAGGAGCGCCCTCCGCCAATCCCCATGTACTCTTGGGGTCTATTTTCAAAGAGAGATAAATGGTGCTTTTAATTAGCACCTTCCATTTTCATTTGGGCCTCAGGGTTTTTGGAGCTTGTCCCGAGGGGGAGACCAGGAATCCCAGGAAAATCAATCTTAATTCAAACCAGTAATAAAAAGCAGAACACTTGCTTCAGAGGGCTTGCAAAGAATCTCTTCAGCATAAACTCCTCTTGTATAACCTTCGGCCTCCTAATGCAATGAGGAAGAGACTCTTAGAAGTGCTTTCATTCCTGTTTCATTCTACTTTTTTTACATTTCCCATCTGAACAGATAAAACCAGAGAACAGAGCTCTGAATGGCTACATCTGGGCAGTGAAAACTTTAAGAGAAAACCTGAAAAAGTTAAAAGAATAGTCCAGAGGCCTCTAATAAAACAACAGCTGAGCTATCTATGATGCTGTTTCTCAAGAAGATTATGAAAATACTCTATTCTTCCTTGTCTAGCAACATACTGTCCATCATTCAGGAAAAGCCATCAGGTAGCTGGGGATAATGTAACAAGCAACATAAACTTGGCTCCATTTTTAATAACATTAAAAAGATTTTGTGAAGCCTACCAGAATAATCTAAACACCTTTCCACTTGTGTAGGGCCAAACACCAGAAGAGCTCAGCACACTGGCAGGTAAACTACTCCATAGAAACCTCGCTCTGCCCCTCTCCTGCCTCTTCCACCAATGCATAATCTTAGCACATTATGCCCTTCCCTCTATAACCCTGCAGTCATCTCACTATGCAACGCTGCCATTTCCACTTTACATATGAAGAACTGAGGCTCAGAGGGACTCACCTCACCAGGTTTCTGCCACATAAAAACTAGCCATAGTCTCATCTATATAGACCCCCTCTATAGACAATGGAGAGGGCATAAACACATTTAGGTAGTAACTTACCGAATCTACTGTAGGGAAGTGTCCTAGAATGAGGTGACTCCCGGGCATCTAAAGCAAGGTGGACAAACCCTGCCTTAAGTGGTTTTCTCAGAATCCTGTAGGAAGTCTGTGCTCAAGTAGAGAATCGCTTCTCCTTACCTGAAGACAGCATCCTGGCCACAGCTAACCTGCTGTTGAGGTGGCAGGAGTTAACGCAATTTTAGTTATTTTATTTAATTTTAATTTTCTGATTCCATCTTTCTGGATGTCACTAGCCAGACAGACCTGCCTGATACTCTCAGAAGTGCTTTCCTCAGCCAGACTACTCGAGCCTGTCCAGAATTATTAGTGAACATGCCACCACATCCCTGTCATCTTTACCACAGTGCCTTTCAGGTGCAGCAAGCAGTCACGGCCGAGCTCTCTGTATCTCCAGCCTTCTTCATTCTTGATGCCAAGGGAGGCAAATAAGTAAATCATGTCATTTCAGAGTGAGTAAAGCCTCTGCTTAGCCATCTCAAATGAATTTTAATCTACAAATAGTACAAGATGAAAGCCATCAGAAGAGACTGACAGGACTCCCAGAAGCCCACTAGTCAAGAGCTTCTTGTTAAACTGAATGCCTCCATTAGGTCAACAGTGCAGTAAATACCATCAAAAAATAAGTTACAAATCCCAGAAGGATGTTTATTCTTAGATGCAGAACTGGCATCAACGTACCAGAAAACCAAACCTCAGGACCAGAGATACTACTAATGACAATGAACACAGAAATTTCCAGACTGACAGGAGATTCACAGCTCTGCAGCTGGGAAGCAGTGGCTCAGAGAACAGGCAGGGCTGCAGATCTGATTCCTTGCAGACAAGAAGGGAGGATGGGGATGATATCATTACCCATGCTGAAAAGGCAAAAGGTCTCTTGGAGACCAAGGAGTTCAGATAGGAGAACAGACATTCTGAACTTGTTGATCAAGCATCTGAAAAAAATAGGATGCCACTAAGTCCTCATTCTGGAACCCTTCCCAAGTGCTGCCACAAGGTCCAAGACTGCTGGCTCCAGAACCAATTTAGGATGCCAGAAGCCTGGCTGTGCAGCCTGCCACATGCTTGCAGAAACCTGCTTCCCTAATTTAATGCAAGCTTGTCAAGTTTTGTTTCTGGAACCCATCTGAGCAACAGCCAGGAACTGCAGCAGGGCCAGGCTCTGTAATAGTATTGTCCCACTCCATGTTCTAGCACAGTTACACACCAGCAGCATCCTGGTTCTCGAGCTCACTGTGGATGCAGTCAGAGTACAGTCTGTTGGGAAATGTAGAAATGCTGATCGTCAAGTTCTGCATCAGTAAATCCCTCCAGATCTACTAAGGATATCCATATTTAGTAAAAACATTATTTTGGAACCCATCTCCAGATATTTCCAAGAATTTTTAGGAGGCTACCATGCACAGCAATAAATTTTTTTTTCACCAACCTTATTATTGTTAAAATGAAAGTGCAAAACCTAGAGATCGAACAACTTTTTCTTCAGTGGAGAGTTCCAGCTGAGGTCAGATCCACATATACATATCTGCATCTGCCTCTTCAAGTCTGCTTAAAGAAGAGAAAAGTACAAGCAGACAGCACAGGTCTGGGATGTACCCGGCTGGCCAGCCCTTGGGGCCTCTTCAATAGGCTTTAGAGTCCAAATGAGGTGTAAGTCTATCAAGACAGAGCTTGCGCACAGATCAGAAATCCTCAGAGGATTGTGGCCTGTCACTCTGGGGCTGTTGATTTCTCTCTGATACATGCACTGGGAAAAAGGAGTATCATGAGAAAGGAAAGACAAAAGAAAAAGAGCATACAACAGAAACAAAAATTTACTGCTTAGTATCTTTGACAGAAATCTTACTGCATCTGTATGTCGGGACTCCAAATACTCTCTCTTCTCCTGCACACCCTGCCAGTCCAATACCAGGCATGACAGGTCCTACATCCCATCATATTCCCCATCAAGTAATATTCTATCTAGGCATGGGGAGCACAACAGATGGGGATGGCTTCCAAGCTTTTGTCATCAGCTCTTCATGAAACCACAGCTGGGGCACTGTTACAGGACCCACCACTGCCACTTGTGCCTACTTAAACTTCCAACCAGTTCTTTCCCCTTGCACCCTACTGTACACACAGTACAGAGCAAAACCACTTAGGAAAAGAAAAAGAGGAAAAGCAGAAAGACCACTTTACACAGCTCAATGTCCAAGACAGGACAGAAGGCTTCCTCTCTCTGGGTGTTTTTCATTTTCCTTACCTACACCCCTTACAGTTTCCTGCTGTTGCTCACAAAAGGCTGAGTCCCCAAACTCTGCAGCCTGTGGGAGCAGGCTGAGAGCAGCTGTAACAAACACAATGTTCTAGAGTGCTGGGTCTTCGGTTGTTCTTGCTGACAGGGAGGGAAGATACAGGAGGTTAGCTGCAATGAGATATTCAAGAGAGACAAAGACTATTACAGATGCAGTTACGCTGTGGTACATAACCTGAGCCTGGCTACACATAGCTCCACAGCTACAAAGTACGTGCAATGCCAGCTTAGCAAGCAAACGGAGGATTCCCATGGCAAACATGAACACCCCAGGAGTTAAAGTGTCACTACTGCAGCTCTTGTGTGGTCACCTATTCCTCATCAATGGCACAAGAAGCCTCACCAGGCCAGGAAACATGTGAACAAGGCACTGCTAAGCACCAGTTGCCCTTGCCTGGCAAAGAACCACCTGGGGACATAAATCAAGCTAGCCAAAGAATAATCTCTTGACTGCTTTCTAGGTGTCAAAATTTGTGTTTCTTCTGCACGGGAATGAAAATAAAACCTTTTGAATGTGACTTTTGGGGCTTCCCCATCCATTGGGGGAAACATCCAGTTGTCGTTGGAAAAATAAAAAGTCATGTTTTCATTTAGGTAAATTTTACTTAGTCAGAGGGGACATGGGGCTTTTAATCTAAACCAGAACCAGGGTGAAAAGTGGACTGAACGTGGCATATGACTGCAGAATATTTCTGCTTATTTCAAGGAAATTACATTGAATCAAAATTGCCCAGACTTACTCTAGGCAGAGGAAGCCAGACCCAGGCCAGAGAAACCCCGAGGCTGCTCTAGTTGATTAATCCAGGATCGGGGTGGCAGGCTGCAACCAGAAAGGTTTACAGCTACCTTTGCTCTCCCACTCTGAGATCCAGCTAAGGCGGCATGGATGCAGCCCAGGATCAGCGCATCTCCCTCTTTCTCCTCCCTTTCTCTCTCAGTAAATCCCAGAGGGCACATTTCCGTGCCAGAATAAGCCTCTTTGTGAGGAGCGAAGGGAATGCATAGAGCCGCTAATGAGAGCAAAGCTGGAAAGCGAAACCCCGGGCTGGGGAGAGCCTTCCTCCCTCCTCCGCGCCGGGAGCCGAGCGGCGGTGCGGCTGGCGCGGCACCCTCGGCAGCTCGGCCCGGGGGAGGAGGGCCCGGTGCTGGGTGCCCTGACCCCTCTGGCTCCTCTGCCTGCTCCAACTTCCCTGCCTTTTTAAGGCAGGCTGCAGAAAAGGCATCAGAGCAGCCTTTATCATGCAAATAACAAGAGTAAATGGGCAAATTCCCCGGTGGGCACTTGAGTGAAATGCAGAGCTTCTGGCAGCGAGGAGGGGGGCCAGGGGAGGGGGTGCTTTATTTG
>NW_010535096.1:0-681 GCF_000687285.1 Phaethon lepturus | reverse complement strand
TGGGAGCATTGTTTGGGGTAACAATAGACCAGTTGGAAGGGAAAATCGAAGACAAAGTAGGACAACTAATACACATCCCAAAAAGAACCCCAGAGGAGAACTTAATGATAGGATTGATAAAAGAATTTGCAAATTTACAAAATGTAACCCAAATAACTGCATGTCTTCCAATTCCAAGAGCAGTAGGTGAATCAATTCCATGGGGAATCCTAACAACAAATTTGAGTAATGAGAGATCCAACAATGATAGTACCTACTGTGAGCAAGTTCCCACCATTGGATGGCAGGAACAAATGTATCGTGTCCAAAAGCAATGGAAAACCCCTGGGAGTAGAGTGGACTGTGAGAAGTTGTTAAATTCTGTCTATAGCCCAATAGGAAGTTTTAAAAATGTAGGTTGGTGCTCATATGATGAGCAAATTAAAAAGAATGTTAGCCAAATGATCATGGAATGGAAATGTAGAGAAACCAATCAGACTAAACAGGAATTAGAGGTCACATGGGATTCAGTGTGGTCTATGGCTATCTTATCTCAATTTCAGTACATGGCTAATGCCTCATGGTGTTTCACTTGGGACAGAACAGTCTTCGCAGTTTTCCCATCAGTTAATGACAGAGAAACTACTTCCAGAGAAAAGGATGGATGGGAAAGTAAACCAAATTACTTTAGGAATGCCAACA
>NW_010535095.1:0-11059 GCF_000687285.1 Phaethon lepturus | reverse complement strand
TCACATCCTCACTCCTCTCTCCAGCTGCAAACGCTGCCCGCTGGTTTTCTTCCCCTTCTTACCCTGTCACCCCAGAGGCACTGCCACCATCGCTGATGGGCTCGGACTTGGCCAGCGGTGGGTCCGTCTTGGAGCCGGCTGGCACTGGCTCTGTCGGACACAGGGGCAGCTCCCGGCAACTTCTCACAGAAACCACCCCTGCAGCCCCCCGCTACCAAAACCTTGCCACGCAAACCCAATACAGAGAAAAATTAGGTCAAAACCGATTACTGCAGACCGACACCTGCAAAACCAGGGGTAGGATCCGGCACAAGGTACGCTCGTTCGCTGCCTCAAACCGGCCGGTCCTGTATTCACCACTTGTAAATGCTGCTCTCTGCTGACAGCTGCTTAAAAGGGTCACGGAGAAGCAGGTCCCTCTTTCCACCGATCTGGCCTTCGTGATGGACAAGAGGCAGATAGGTCATAGGAGAAAGCAATCTGACAAGATACACAGTTCCTTCATCATCCTCCTTTCAGATGTTGCAGCCCATATCTCACAGAGTTAAATACTCTCACTGCCCACTAAAAAAGTGACTGATGTCCCAATAGCTGCTATCTAGAAGAAGATGGTTTATTTGCATTCCTTTATAAACCTCATGAACTGTTTAGGCCACATACTTAAATTCAAGAAGCACCACTGACGTTATGTTGCATGTTGTATTTTCAGGGGTTTAAGCAGAGTACATAAAAGAATAAATGTTCCTTGATGTCTTAGTTCCTGTTGTATATTACATAAAAGAATGTGTATGACGTAGATAAAATAAAAAGAGGTAAAGACCTTGCCTTGCTTCACATTCAAATTGCGAGAGGCTTAATGACTGGCAGCAGTGTCTTTTGTCTGGGATTTGAAATTCAGTGTGAGTCGGTGAGGCAGGTTTGCTCATTCCTCTGGCAGTTAAGGAAACTTGACAACAGAAAATAATTTTACAAGGCTGCAAATTTAGCTCATCCCTTGAGCTCAGCTTTCTTCTCCCGTTTCTCTAGGATTCCCGATTTGTGCTGTGCCTCCGGGCTCGGGTCACCTGAAATTAGGAAATGGAAGGAAGGAGGACTTGTCTTATTCCAGTGGCTGGGATCTCCTCTGAAGCCACACAATCTTCTTCAGATCTATCTGTATTTACAGTGGCAGTGGGTCACCACGCCCATTGGATTAAAGATCAAGTGCAAGATGGTAACGCATGAACACAGCCTAAATTTCATCCTCTGCTGAAGAGGTTTGCTGAATGCTGATCTAATATCAATGCGGAGGTTTAGTCTGTTTCTGAACATCTGGCAGCATTACTTTTTTGACAACATAAAAGCATCCTGTGTTGAGAAGTGGCACCTTCCCCCTTCTTGCGGTATTACTTGCAAACTAAGTTTCTAACAGTCTAGAACAGTTTCAGCCGGGAAGTGCCGTGAGAAGTAGTTGTCGAGGCAGCTGCAAAGCAAATGGTGACAGTAACCCCTTCAAGCCACTCCTAGATCTGGGACCTCCATTCACCTCCCAAGAGTACAAGGTGCTGCTCTTCCCTCACCACTTCTTACCACTCAAGCAGTAGTTAGTACTCCCACAATCAATACACTTTTGGACATCACCTGCACGTTCCTCAATCCATTTAGTGCAGAACACGTGTTTCAAACCAACGTAACAACTAACTGTGCACCAGAACTGATCAGGGCTCTTCACAGGCAAAATTAGCTCAACTGTGGAAGTGGTGAGCTCCAACCGAGTAGTCATAAACACTTTACCCATAACAGCTCGATCCAGAAAGACTGCAATCGTACCTCAAGGTGGCATATAATAATAATAATGCAATAATATAATAAAAAATAATATAGGCAGAACTTTTTTTGATACAGAAGCAGCTCTATTAACAACAACCTTGCAGAAGTAATTAGTGTCTCTAAGAGCAATATCTCACACCTGTTCTAAGAATTTACTGTTACAGATCCAAACAGACCCCCTTCCAGCTACACCCCCAAGTTCCTCCTGTAAAAGCTTGAGGTGTTACATCATTGGGGAAAACAGAGGGGATGACTATGACCCACTCATTTCATTAAGTTTTAGAGCATAGTGAGATGGGAGAGCTACAAAGGAACGAAAACTGAAGACTGAAGACACCATTCATTTTTCCTTTACAGAAACAAAATTAAAAACTGTCTTTTGTTTTGGCACAAGGATCAAAATTTACTAGTCAAAGTATAAAAAATAAGAAGTTATTCAGGACTCAACTGATCAAATAATATAAGGACTTGAAATCCAGTTGATGGTCAATGGAAAGACTTGACCTTTTCAGTTGCCAGCAAAAAATGTTGAGAAACTAATAAAATTTGTACTTGCTTGAAAAATGCATGATTTGTTAAGAGTCTCTACTTGCAGTGTAGATACCTTAGTATATGCATGTCAAAATTTAAGTATAAGTGTAACTGAAAACCTGCACTTCTGGTGCTGCAATGAAAAGGGACAGGATATCCAAGACATTATCAGTGTTATGTTCTCCCTCAGCAGTCATAAGAAACTGTTTAATGTCTTCTTATATCTGACCTATGATATGTTTTCAAGAAACAAAACATAAACCTTCCTTAACTGCTTGGCTTTTTCTAAGAAGGACACAAGCACTAGGGCATTCATACCGCAATGCTGCCAACAACCAGCCCGCAGACGCTCCTTGTACCTGAAGTTATACAGGTTTAGTAACCCTCAACTGGTAATTTTTTATTTTATTGCCTGTAGTATCAGGCAACCTTAGACCCTTCAGGGGGCCAGTTTTGCTTTCTTACTATCCTCAAGAGTTCAGCAGCTTGAACAGGCATGGTCAACTTGTTTCCACCCCCTTCATCGTACTGGAGCCCTCTAAACACAGGGAAGATGGAAAGTGAACCTAAACTAAGACACAGCTAAAGAGAAGACATACCTTTCCACTACAGACAACAGCTTTAATATTTCTGCATTTAGGGATCAATTGCACAAGCTTTCTTTTGGCACCGAAGAAGCAGCCGGAGCCCCCCTGGCTCCACTCATCGTCCCTGTGGCTGCTGACCTGGCCGTTACCGCCAACTGGGAGCCAGCGGGCAGGATGGGGCAAGGATCCTGGCTGCGAGCGGTGGCCCTCGGTGGGGGCTGCTGCGGGGTGCCGAGGGCTAACGGCTCTCCCGGCCGGGCTGTGCCACCTGGCCTTGGTAGCACCAGCCTTGGTTGGTGGGCACCGACCTCCGACTGGAGGGCGGCCACGGCAGCAGTAAAACTCTGCAATTGGGAGGTGAAGTGAGGTTAATTTTTGGTGAAAGCCGTTCAGTTTTTGGTGAAAGCCATCCTGTGGTAATGCTGAGTGAAGCCAATTGTAAATGAGTCCATTAACTTCTTTCAACGACTTCTGTAGTATGGCTCTGTTTCATGGAGAGATGCTTCAAGCCACGGGAAGTTCAAGAAGACATTGATAAAGCAAATACTTACGTGAAATAATCAGGTGTTACCACCCCCTCACCAAAGTGATGAGCCACCAAAGTGTATTTTTTAAAGGTAGAACTGTTTAGTACTTCATTATCTTGCAACCAGTCTGTGTATAAGTTTTCCCGAGTCCCCAGCACATACAGGTTATATCCTTCAACTTGTTTCTCGTTAATCTAACATTATTTCGTACTTAAAAGAACGAAGTATACTACAAGAAATGTAAGGATATTTTATCTGAACTGCCAGACTGTCAGAAATCCGAAAAGGAAAAGAAAGGTCTCCTCAGGAATACCTCATCCATACTTGATTTGACCATACATGGTTTTCCCCAAGGATGTAAATGATGACTAATCCTTTATTTGTTAATCTGAAATGCTTATACTCAAATAAAACATGATTCTTTCAAACACGTTAATATAAATAAGTCTGGCTTGTTGAATCAGTAGCAAGTTCCTTAGCTCACACTAAGGAACTGGAATGTCGAGAGATACAACAAGCAGTTAAGTACTTGCAGGAAACTCCTCTTTTTTTCCACTTATGCACAGGAGATGTACATGCAAAGCTCCTATTGAAGCTACTTGTAGTTAACATTGAGCAGTTAAAAGAATACAGAAAATTGGAATGATGAAAGAAATGTAGTATTTTCCAGCCATTAAAATGTATGACTTAACTTGTATCTGCAGATTTTTCTGTTTATAAATGTTTGGGGTTTATGAAAGATTTAGAAAGGATGATTCCTGAGAATTGAGACTTTCAGTCTTATCCTATTATTCTAGGACAGGTTCAGGTGAAAAAACTTTTAATCCAAGAATAAAAAAATCTTTTCTAAGTGCTACTATGAATCTGGATGCAATTAATTTGAGAAGCAGTTCTGATTATGTTTGCTGGCTTAAATAATTGCATGAATCTGGTTAATACTTGTAACCAGAAACATTCTTTGTGGTTTTGAGATTAACTTCCAGTGTTTTACCCTTTTTTGTTACATATGACTGTATGCTGATCTAATATCATTACATTGATTACATTACATCTACATTGTTTTGTAGATTTAAGTAGGGTGATTTTTCTTTGTGTGGGAATTTTGTGCTGCGCTAAATAACATTACTGCAAAATTGATTGAAGGATAACATGGTCATAGCCAAATAAAGTAAACAAAATTAAAATTAACACATGCTGACAAATGTACAGTTTGCTAAAGCAAGCATTGTACTTCGTTAGGGGATAAGAAGTAATGTTCTACAAGAATTTTGACCCTAAACCATCACAAAATTAAACTGAGGGCATTCAGGAACGGTTGAGGAATGTTAAGATGAACCATGTTTTTCCAGTCTGATTCGTAAGTTCAAATATCTTTAAGCAAAAATCTTAATGTAAAGATTTTTAAATTTAAATCTTTAAATACTGCATTCACTGGATATAATAAAAAATTATTAGAACAGACTAATCAGCAGCTTGAATCCTACAGATTTTCACTGAATTATTTGTATCGTAGTCATGTGAAGGAATATTTGTATTCCCACTGTGTTGGGAATCCCAAGAATGCCATGGATAAACAGCTACGGACTCATAAGAAATCTATTTGCAGTTACGAGCCAGCTAGTATAGGAACTGACATAGGAAAATTTTTACTTACTGGTATGAAATGAAGAAGCCAGAATCAGAAGTATTGCCCCAGCACAACCAGTACCCTCTCCAAAGAAAAACAGTATCTCACCCTGTTTTAGAGTGGTGATGCACCAAAGTACATCATACCAAGTACCAAACTATGGCCCTAAACGGCACAGACTACGCAACTGTATGCACACTTCTGTGGCCAAAGCATTCCGACACGCATGCAGGACCCAGTGAAGAAGAGATTTCTTGAAGAAGTCTTTGTGAGTGTTTTTTGCAGATATGGGCAATAACAAGTGTCCACTGATTTTCAGGAAAAAATGGTGGAAGCCAAGGTCTCCTTGCAGTCTCTGAGGCTCTCCTAGCCAAGCCAGCTCAAATGCCCCTTGCGTATCCCTTCGCTGGATGACTGCTCCCGTTTACCTTCAAAGCAGGCTGAACCTTCACGTGCAAAACATAGCGCCAGCAGTGTCACGTTCTCTGGCTTTGCTTTTTTTCAAGCGGTGTTCTATCGCGAGAGCAGCCTGGTACTGTGCTCTGAATTGCTTTCACATTAATTACAGTGATACTAATCAGACTGTATTAACTTGACTGCATCATGGATGTGACGTGTAGGTTGTCCCCCCAATGGATTCTCTGTTATACAGCAGAATGAAGTATTTTCATAGAAAAGACTTAAGGCACAAAGGTCATGGTCTGTTTGGATGTCTCAAATGTACAGTACAGGACAGGATACTCTGTAAATTAAACTTCAATTATGAGCTCACTAGGAAAGAAAACAAACACAACAAACAAAGGCTCAATCCCCTTTGCATGTGAATTCACCACTTCATTAATGAGCTTTCTAACCCACAGGTTCTCTAATTCATAACTCGCAACTCGTAACTCATGAACTGTAACTCATGCATCTGTAACCAAAGCAGTTACCTATGGTGAGAGTGCTCATCTCTCCTCCTCCGTCACGGTGCGAGCTTCCCCTCTATCACACCGGGAAGCACGAAAGCCTCAGCAGTCCAGCTGCTGTTGGTCCTCCTTCCAAAACTTCTTGGGTATGTATTTAGCTCTGCTGCTAAGAAAACACATCAGTTTCAAGAGAAGAACAAAAAGGTTAAGGATGAGGATTATGTACTTACATGATATGATATAAAGCAAAATGAATAACAATGTGTTGCAGAGATAGAGAAACTTGTGAACAAAACTCCAAACGTGCTGCATCAGGACTGACAAGTCTGCAAATCAGACTGTTCCCTGATAAAAAATCATCGTTGTCCTTACGAAATATTGGCAGTACTGTTCTGCACCCTTTTTCCTATGAACTAAATACTTTTATTACCCCTTTATTAATGCTCTAATCAAATTTCACTAAGTCGGTGTGAAATTCATTGTATGGTTTCTTTCCTAGTTTGTAGATACCAACGGCGCAGAAAATGCCCTCAGAATTGGCCTTAATTGTCAACCTTATGGTCAGCTCAGCTGGCAGAGCGTGTGCTGCTGGGAACTGGAAGGCAGCCTAAACATCATACAGGGGTCAGCAACAATTACCATTTAATATGGCAACTCTCATGAAAAAAAGAAAAAAAAAAAACATGTAGACTGGACCCCTATGATTTTCAGATAAACATCACTTACTGTTATATATTAAAATTTTCCACCTTATGAGAGCTGAGATTTTGCCCTAAAAGGCAGAAACTCCCACTTCTTTTAAAATAATCAATATTTTAAAATAAACTGACGAGGCTGTTCATGACCTTGCCTTCTGCAGGATTTATCTGGTCTTCTGAGTTTCATTTAAGATGTAACAACAAATGTTGATGTGTGTCAGCTCTGCAGAATTAACTGAGACTGAATTTCTACCATTCTGCAAGGCTAATCTAGAACCTAATAAAGGAAGTCAAAGAAGATCCTTTAAACAGTATTAATAAAGAAGAAAGATGTATTTTATCTTCTTTAAAAGCATGGCTTCCACAGTAATCTTCTAGTCAAGCTACAGATACTAAATTCCACTAAACTGCTCTATGTCCTAATCTTTGAAAAAAAAGGAGAAGAACATGCTGGCAACAAATATGCAGTCAGGTGCCTGGTCCAGCTCTTGTTAATTTTATTGTGGTTTTTTTTTTCTTTAGAAAGTGAATGTGTTCCATGTAACACTCTGAAATTCTTGACAGAAAAGTATTCTGCCAACATCTTGGCAAAATGTTGTTGATCCACAGTTTACAATGGCTTGCATTATTCCCTGTTATTGAAAAATGTTAAAAGCAGCAAATTTGACTAACTAGCCTGAAAGTATACAGCTTTCATTCCATAAAACTCCAAGAGGTTCTGGACGAACAACCCTAGGAAAAAATATGATTAGGAAAAAAGGAAAATTTAGTAAGTTGTTAGCCCAAGATTTTATTCTGAGAAGTCAGTTTTGTTGTTGTTCTACGGATGGTTATGTAGCTCTGCCCCTATCCCTCAGCAACTCCGGTCAGTCATTGACTGTCAGGAAATGCCCTTTACCGTCTGTCATTAAAGGTTACTCATAAACTTGATGAAATGCTGAGGAAGGGTTTGGGCAATCAGATGATTAAATATCTGGTGCCTTAAGTAGAAATATTAAATAATAATTAAAACCGTCATCCATTAACGTATAAATACAAACATGCACACGGAAATTTTTTTCATTTCCATTATAAGATTGCTGAAGAAATATTGAGCTGACAAAGACACGTACCACTGATTGATTATTCATGCCCATCAATGTTCTCATTTCTCTGGTCTGGAAGATTCGAGCTGAAAGCAGTATCATGAATATTTTTCATTTTTGTAGAGCAAACTGTAAAATTCACAATACAGTAAAAACATCGCTGCTGTTGGCATAGATCATTCACAGGAAAAGGAAAAGATCTAAGGGAACGGGAAATTGTTTGGTATTAATAATGGCGTTAGATACGGAGTGCCCAGTAAGACGTCCCTCTCGCTCGCTCTCTCCCCGCCCCAACTACAGTCCACCCTTAGACAGCAGCAAAACATCGAACAACAGAACGTTATTCAAATAGCAGCTGAACATATATGACGATATTTACAGATAAACAGGAGGAAAGATACAGAAAAAGTAACATTTTTTTACAGGAACTCTGAGATGGTCTAATTGTGTCCCAGAACAAGCAAGGTATCTTGCTTTTACTGGTCCACATCTTTGCCCGAGCGCTGCTCCCTCTTACCCCCAGTACTCGAAGTGCCTGATGTATGGGAAAGCTCATCCTGCGGTAACCAGGAGATACCAATTGCTCTTCGCTCTTGCTAGTAGATGATAAAACACACACACACACACACACACACACACACACACACTACCCCAGACACTCACACACACAGATGGCACCAATGGCCTCACCCCGTTCCCCTCCCTGGCTGATGGGGATGAAGGTCTGTTGGTGGAAACACACGTACATCACGGCCCCAGCGCCTGGCCCTTGGATCCTCTCAGCTCCGCTTGCCTCATACACAGGCACAGACGTGCAAACTGGTCTCAGTCAGCCGCGGACCTCACGGTCTCACGAGTGGCCAGCTTGGACATCTTGGTCCCTCCTGTGGGCACCTTGTGACATTGATCTCTCCAGGATCTGACCCAGACTTACAGCCACCCCCATACCTGGCTGCCAGGCCTCCTACCCTGCTTGCCACGGGTACTGCTTGATAGTGGCTAGCGATGACACCCGGCCACACGCACCCAGGCGGTGGGCACGGACCCCCACCCCTCCCACTGTGGACACAGAGACACGCGGGCCCCTGCCGTGATCCACGGTCCCCCCGCCATGGGGTGCCGTTGCTGGCACTTAAGCCTACACACAGAGACATGCGGGAGGAGACCCCCTGGCTCAGGACAAAAGCCAGAAGTGGGGTCTGAAGGGAAGACAGGGCAGCCAGCGCGGACGAGGAGCGGGGGGCAGCCAGCCGAGCCTGCGGGCACAGGGCTGTCCCGTCAGCCCCTTACCCTCCCGTTTCCTCATCCTTGTCCCTCCTCAAGCCACCTCAGTCCCTCCCTTTCATCACCTTGGGTTCCTCTTCTAAACACCCCATCACGGGTCTTGTACGATCCCCAAACGCGCTTCCCTTGCCTCCCGAAACGTGTCCCGCACCCTCAGGCAGTAGCCCCCACCCCTCCCTGGGTTACCGGGGCTTCCCCGTCCGCCGCCCTGCTTCTGTGCGTCTTTCTGTCACAGAGGTGAGCCTTTAGTCACATAACCTAACACAACCTGCTTAAAAAAACCCCAACTTAATTACGATTAATGCATTGAGTAATTTTTTATTAGATAGTTAATGTTTGGTAGGTGCTTCCTCTAGAAGGTTCAGTAAGCGTATGCGGGGGTCACTGCCTGAGGTGCAGTTATTCCTACGCAGAAATCTGAGATACGTTCTCACTAATATTACAGGTATATTGCCAGAGGATTTCATCATTCGAAACCATGTGGAGGACAAGGAAAGGGAGGTTAAATAATAAGAAATAATCTTTGAATTAGCACGACAGACTGGTTTTGCATAAAATCACACAGCGAGAGAGAGTGATCAGGGACTCACTTTTCTCATCTCGCGGGAACACGAGTGTTTATTTCATTTCTTTTTCTGAAATTTTTTTTGGTTAAATCACATCTAGGTCATCTCTTTTACATTCTTAATAATTACGATGGGCGTTTCTGATATAAATTGCACCCTGCATTGTCGAATCTGATTTCAGATTCTTCGTCTAGTTAAGGAGTCGCAGGCTCCAAAAACTAGAGTTTTGGACAAAACATTCATCATGAAGTATCTAGGCAGCGTGTGCGCATACGTTTGCTCAAAATAAAAGAGCCAGAAAATTTTTCCTTGGTATTTGTGCTCCTTAGGCAATTCAGAATACCCAATATTAGCTGGTAAGTGCAAAAGTCATCGCTTCCCTGTCAAGTTTGCCCGGACAAAATACACACCCGAGTCCTCTGCAGCGCCACATTCCCCACCGCCAGCGGGAGAGCAGCTTCCTGACGTGGGGTTGCTTCGTCCCTCACCCGCCGCCCGTCTCCGCGGCATGGAAGCGCTGTCCCAGCCCTCCGCCTCTTACGCCGCGTGCTCCGACGTGCCCGAAGTTAATTTTATTGTTTTTTTTATTTTTTATTGCCCGAAGTTACTCCCACGCTTCGGGAACCCACGGCGACGTACCGCGCTCCGTGCCGCGGGACGCAGCGAAACCGCTGCCGACGTGCTACCCGTTCCCGTGCGGCGGCCGTTTGTCCAGAAGTGCCGTACCGGTGGTCTGGCCCCGGAAACTTCATTCAGACCGTGTGTCCGGAGAGTAAAAAGGAAATGCTCCGGGTAACTTGGAGCTACTACAGGGCTAGTCTCATGCAAATGTAGTCCTCATTTTGCCTGAATAGTGAAATTCCTTAGGGGCACCGGATTTGGTGTAGTTAGTTGCTATACAGTTGTTTTTCAGGCGCTGCTATCTGGAGTTGTCAACACCTGACAGTTCAGCAGAATAGCAACGTTCCTTTCTCCACAGTCACGCGACCGTGTGAATTCTTCGCTCTGGCTACGTTACATGCGCTCCGCCATAAAAACTCCTCCAGCGGCTGAGGACCATCGCGTCAGCCTCCCATAATACAAACCAGAAAGAGCAAAACGTACACGAAACGTGATGAACTGTACTGCTGGGGGAAAAAAAAAAAAGACTGGGTCTGAAAAAATTGGCTCTACACTAAGTTAAGCTGAAAAGGATGAGTGTCTTACCGGTGTTAGAGGTAGAAGAGTAAGTTTTCTGGACTTGACCAGGACAGATTTTAGTGAAGCCACAGTGCTAATACAGTAAGAATACAGACAACATGACCAAGTTGAAACTGCGGTTAAATAAAGATGTAACCAAAGTTAGTTAAGTTGTGCCTAATTTTGTCATTTAGTGCTATTATTTGCTGAAAATGGTACGTCTCCCATGCAAAATCTCATAATTTTGAGATAATAGAT
>NW_010535094.1:0-19077 GCF_000687285.1 Phaethon lepturus | reverse complement strand
CAGGCCACCCCTGCCGCAGGGGCGCGGGCGGGCGGGCTCTGCGTCCTCCTCTGCCGGGAGCTGCCTTGACCCAGCGCCGGGACGCGCCAGGCCAGAGCTTCCTGTTGCTGGCTGTATCGCCCTCCCCCTTCCACGGGGTCTGTTTATGCGTGGGGGTATCTGAGACACTCCCGTGCGTTTTTGAGAAACCCCTTTATTCCGAGAAAGTGTAAAAAACACAGTGCAAAAGGTGCTGAGGATACTCTTTCCTTTGCTTCATCACAGGGTTGAAATACAGTACTGCTCAGATAAACTGTCCTAGTTTATAGTTATCTGTGGTGACCTAAATGATTTCACGCTGCCTCCTGTCCTCTTCTGTCTCGCTTCCAGTCACGAGGCCGGTGCCAGTGAGATGGATAGTACCTTGCCAGCAGTAGCAGAAGAGCTTTTGAAAGAGATCAAAAAGGCTTTTCAGGATACCTCACACGGTATGTAAATAAAAAGCAGAACCATCACAGCAGGCGGTGGACTAGTAATACTGGCACTCTCAAACCTTCAGGTAGCAATGAGGGTTGTCAGCCCCCCCTTGCTTGCATCTTCTCCAGACTCTGTCATATAAGGTGTGGCCTTCACTTTCAGGAGTGGCAGAGTAAGATGTTGAGGGTACACACCTTTTCTTGCAGGCTTTCAGAAGTAGTTATTATAAAAGGAAGTACACTTGGGCTTCCTCTTTTCTTTTTAAAATTAATCCTTGTGGTTCTGAATGTATATTTAATTGCTGTACTTGATACAACTTGTCTGGACACAAAGGGGTTTGAAGCATAGATAATGAGGAGCAGCCCCCTTCTAAAAGTCAAGCACTTCCAAAAATTAGACTAGATTGGACCCCTTTTTTGAATGTGGGACCTAGGGAAATGCTGCTTGCGTAGTGCAAGTGGTTGCTCTTGAGGGATGATAATTTACATACTTCTACGTAAGCATTTTGTTGTGCCCACTGTACTACTGTTTTTATAGACTCAGTCATTTAAAAACTAGATGAAAGGGAAATCTTCATAAAAACGACCATGTTTCATCACTGACCAGCAGAGGGAGTTGTGTTAGCCATCCCAGGGCAAAGAGCAGCTTTCCCCTTGCTTGAATGAAGCATATGAACCGTTGGCCAACGGTTAAATCTTGGCCAATTCTATCAGATAGTTAAGAACAATTACCTTCATTGCACTCTGGATTACTAATGCAGTTCTGTAATCTGTGCTGAAAGAACATTAATATTTGTGTTTACTTGATAAGTAGCACAGAATGGTTCTTCCTCTATTTAAGGAATATGTTTGACTGCACTAAAACCAACCAAATAAACATTCGGAGAAGTCTGTCTGAGCGCTACATTTGAGTGGGGAATGGGCAGAGTCTTAATGTCTAAACTGTAAGAGCGACCACACTGACAGCTTTTTGGCATACTTACAGTATGGCTCCTGTCAGGTTAGAGTAGATCCAAAATCTACAAGCGACTTTTTAGAAGAACTTTATAAATCCTGTTGTAAACTAGGAAAAAAAAAAAAAGGTCAATGTTCCTTTTACTTCTCCTTAAAGCACCAAAATAGTACTGAGACATAACTGTGGAAACAAACGGATCGATCACTTTGGAGAATTAAATTAGAATAAAGTTGGACAAGTCAAACCAACAGCATACATCATAGGAAATATTTTGAATTGTTGGAACAAAGGATTTTAAAGTCAAAAGTCCTGATCTTCCAGTGGAATACAGAGATGTAGTACACTCTGTCCCATTAGTGATAACAGCAAGATCAGATTGGATGATCAGAGCGTAAGCTGTTAGCTACAACAAACAGACTAATTTTCTTAATTGTAATTTTCCATCTTAACAAGAAATTCTAATAACTGAAGACTATGTTTCTGTGTTCTGTATTAAAAGCTATAAACTAGTGGCGCCTTGCAAGACTATGCTGGGAAAAGAATATTTTTAAAGTTTTAATGCCAGAGTTCTCAAGTCATGCCAAGAGAGTTTCAGGGAAACCAATATATATATTTTTAACCAACTTCTAAAAGTGGCAGAGGCCTCATGACTTTTCTTGCATGCTTTTACATTTAGGATATTATAAAAGTAAGTATATTTGGGCTGCCACATTTCTTTTTAAAATTAATCCCTGTGGTTCTGAATGTATTTTTAATTGCTGTACTTGATAAGTGCCTTAACACTACCATAGCAGACAGTTTTGCTGCTCCTTGTTGCTTTTTGGTGGCTAGACCCCTGCAGTCCTGTGTGGCCTCTGGGGGTACATTAGGGAGGCACTAGCCTCTCTGTGATGTTGATGTCTCTCACAGTGGGGAAGTTCAGCAAAATCACGCTTCGTTTTCTTTTTGTTGCAGTCCCCGATGACCTGCTACTGGGGTAAGTATCTTTTGCTTCAGTCCTTGTCCCAAGTGTCCCACTAAAGGGCAGTTGATAATCTGCTTTCATCATAGTACCACTATTTTTTTCCTGTGTTTGACCAGTACATGTTTGCTACATGTTTTTGCTGGTAGTGGAAATGAAGGTCCAAAGAGAAAATCTCAAGGGTTTTTCCAGAGATTCATGAAATTATCTCTGTATCGCTGAATCTCCCGTGATGATTTGCTCTAATTTGGGTGGATTAAACATGCAGAAACCGAGAATGTTTAACCTGAGCTCTGAGTCCACCCTCAGATCTGGAATGAGTTTTCTGTGACAGTGGACTGTTTCAGAGTGATTCATGCTGCTGGAGTGCTGCATCTCTGCTGCATTCATATCATTGTGCGCACAGAGGCATCTTGAGATACCTTCTTCTGTCTGAGTCATGGGCATGTGTGACAGAAAGGGAGAAGTGAATCTATCGTCCTGGGCATGTGTGACAGAAAGGGAGAAGTGAATCTATCGTCCCTCTGCACAAGGGAATTGTTAACTTGAAGATTACCCTGAGAGTTTTTTTCTGTTTAGAAGTCATCTCAGGTCAGCTTCATCGTCCTTGTGTTGATTGAAGCTTGTGAATATTTCAGTCATTCCCAAGCACTCTCCTAAGACATCCAAGTTTCACAACTTCTGCAGCCCTCACTAATTGGTGTTGAAGGTAGAGAAAAGGCACCATCACAGTGAGAAAGGCTTTTCAGATTCATCTTTAACTTTGTGTTCCTGCCTGCCTGTAATTTAGCCAGGAGGGGAGATCACCAGGAACCCTTCAGGCCTTAATATCTTTGGTCTAAAGTTATCTAACACTTATGAAAGGTATGCTGGCTACCCCTTCTGGGACCACAGTAGCCTTTGAAGGGTGGGATTGTATTTGAGAAGTCTTGTAACTTTTTGTTTCTTTCTTGTCATAAAAGAAAAGAGGAGGAAAGAAATTCCCTTGTTAAGTTTAATAACGGTTGGGTGGTAACTCTTGGCAGTCAGATTTCCATCAATTCACTGTGACCAGCGGCTCAGAAGTATTCTGATTTAATTTCTGGATCTCTTCCAAATCTCTGAAGTCCTTGAATTTCCTTTGGGCATTCCCCTTACTTATTTCCTGTTAGATTGATCGAATTATATACATGAAAAAAGAATTCCCCAAATTTGAAAGAGTTACTGAAACTCATTAAACTCAGCCCCCATTATAGTCCCAAACCTAATCATTAAAGAATGTCTTACGTGGAGTGTTCCCCCACCCACCTCCTCTCAATACTCAGATGAAGCCAATCGTTATTGCCTTGAGTTTGTGCAACTGAAGTTTTGGTCTTCCTGGAATAAGTCTGTCTGCTTGGCTTGTTATCAATGAGATTGACTCAGACGCGTAGGTCAGCCATGCTGCTGAGACGCCAGGGCTCTGCCTTGGCTTTGTGTCTTCACTGGAGTTGGAAATGTTCCTCTGCTTTCTCCTGTTCTCCTGCTCATGTTTTGTACTATCTTTTCATCACTGCTGATTTTCTTGTTGTTTACCCTTGTAGCTAATCTAGACTACACAGATTTTTCTCAGCGGATAAAAGGTCTGTAAAGTTAACTGAGTTGCCCCTGAGCTCTTTGGAACACATTCAGAGCAGCTGGATATACAGGTCTAGAATAACTTCTAAGCCTGTCTGGACAATAAGCTAAAGGTACAGATGCCCATATTCGACATATAGCTTATCATATACCCTTGCACGGCCTCAGCAGGAGATAAAATCCTCCTTGCAGGGATGTGCAGACAATGAGTATGTAGATGCCTTCAGGACTCACAGCTCTTTATTCTTCTACTTGCTGGTGCGGAATTTTACAGCACCGAGCACAGCAGCAGCCAGACACCAGCATGTGCCTCCATGGTGCTGCCTCACAGGACCGAGGCCGAGGAGACAGTTGTGTAAAGGCAATGTTTTGCAGGAAGCAAATGTGTACCTGAGCAAACCTGTCTCACCTCATCTTTACCCCATCCCAGGCATTCTCTGATCCATAAATGCTGTGCAGTGGTACGTCCCTGCATGGCGATGTGTCCAGCTTGGAAGGAAAGGGAAAGGGTTTTTAGGGAGAGTGGGGTGACGTGAGGCATGTGCTGTCCCTGGATGTTTATCTGGAATAAATTTGCTGTCTCTGAGCCCTGCTGGTAGCTAGATTACAGATGTAAAAATACTGCTATCCAATGGCTCCATGTGCAGTGGAGTGTCTTAAGTATTTCCCTGATGGTCTTTAGCTTCCTATCAATGCAGTTTGGTGGGTAGAGAAAGAATAATTTATGCCTCAGTTGTGACTGTCACGGAGGAGATGTGATCACTACAAAATGACTCATTCGTTCTCCAGGGTTTAAACCAGTTTCCCTGGGATGTTGAAGGAGCCCTACTGCTGCATTTCCTATTGCACAAGGAACTGTGTATCATCCTTGCTCTGTTCTTGCTCCGATGTGTGGGCCATGATTGGAGGTGGGATACCAGATCAATAATCTGATCCAGGGCAACTCATCCGGTATAGGCTGTATGTACAATTAAGGTGTTGAGAGCATGAGCCCCTTTTACCCTTGGCATTAAAAGTCTGCCTCCGTGTGTTCTTGTTTACTTGGTGCTGCCTCCATTAAAATCCCTGTTTATGCTTGTTGTGCTCATGTGACAGTTTCCCAGTTTAGTGCAACAAGGTTAATTGGGCTGTGTGTGTGATGCTGCCTGTTGCCTGTAACCTCTGTTGGATCCCCAGCACTGTGCATCCCCCAGGACTTCCTTCCTGCATCTTCTCTTTGCCAGCATGTCTTGCTTTTACTGCCAGAGGTGCAGTTTCCCCTGAAGAAAACCTAGTGTATTTAGGGTGCTGGGCAGAAGCAAAGTTTCCATTTTTAGAGTCTAGATTCACTGTTTGATAAATTGGCTAAGCACCGCTGCTTTGTCTACACAGAGTTTGTACTGGAAGAAGTATGGGAGTACTAACAAAAAGGTTGATCTGATCACTGTAAGGACAACCTGTGTCTCTTGCTTCATCTACACTCCCTTTGCAATAATCAGTGATCTGTAAAGTGACTGTCAAGCCAAAAATGGTGCTTAAAGATAACTCCTCGCCTACATGGCTAATACTGTGTCACAGTCATAGAGACTGACTAAAAAAATGTCACTTCTGTGTCTCTGATGCACTTTGTCTCATTTTAGTTTGGGACAGGAACCACTTCATGTCCTGTTTGTGCAGCAGGCAGCCAGAATGGTGTTTAGGTCATAGTGCTGGAGAAGAAACACATAAGCTGTAATGTCCTGTGTAAGAAAAATCTTTAAAATGCCTTGTAATTAAATCTGAGTGGGGTTTTGCAAAGAAATGTGTGACTGTTTGGGAGCAGCTTGGAAATTTGGAAGTTCTCTTAAGAATATCAAAACCAGCTCCAAATAGCTGGCAGAGTAGAGGCTGCTCATAAAGGACTGAGTCCTGGGATTTTCTCAGCGGGACAGGGCAGGCATTGCTGGTCACTTGGTGAAAGCCAGCAAAGCTGAGAATGACAAATGCACTTAATTGCTTGGTAGTGCAATTAATGGAGCTCTAACTGGTGGGATTTTGAGAGGCAAATGGGAACCTTTGGCTAAAGCCTATGGATTAAGGCTAAGACAGGTGGTCTCCTTTTGTGGTGTGACCTAACTAGAGACACGTTCTCTTTCAGGCTGAAGTTCATATTTGGCCCATCTGCTGTCCCAGCTTTGGATTTGGTAGATCAGCGTTCTGTCACCCGAGTCATGTCCCCCAGCGGAAGGACTGCATACCAGGTACACACTCCTCTTAAGTCTTACTTTCTGATGGTTTCCAGTTGACATGTGAGCCAGTATTTTCCTAACTTGCAGAACATGGAGGGGCACTTGGGTAGACACAGAGAGAATATCAGTGTTTTACAAACTCCTAAAGTGATACTGGAGAGCGGTAGCCACAGACTAGAATTAGAACAGCGTGGTACACTACCATTTTTTTTGTGGCTCCCAGCCAGTCAGAGACAAATTCTTATGTGTTTGTGGGTATCACACTCAGAAGGAAGTTTTCCAGGGATTGCTAATTTTGCTTTATGACCTTCATCCTATCCAGCAAAGGCAGTTCTTCCTCTTGACAAACAGTACGCAATGGAGGGTTATCTGCCATCACTGCATTTCTTTCCCTGTTGCACTCCGAATCCTCAGTGTCCTGAGCACTCTTGACCTCTACTTGGCGGTAGGATCTTTGCTGCCTGGGAGGAAGCAGTGCAGGCCAAATCCGTGGGTTTCATTCTAGGTCACGGTAGCCAAGTCTGTGAATCACAGAAACACGTTCATAAAATGGCATTTTAGGGAGAAGAGCTCACTTTAGCCCTAAAGATCAAACTCACCTTACAGCACAGGATTGGAGATGGAGCTGAGGCTCATCAGGTGAAGAGAGGAGCCATTGGCACTTCTTTCTGACTCTCTGTGGATGCACAGTTCCTTGCTCTACTGTGCCACAGCACCGGTGGCATCTCTGTTGGGGACAGTTTGTCCATTCTGTGAGCCACTGACCAGCTGCATCCAGCCCATGGAGTCACAGAGTCAGAGAGGCACTGTGTTCTGTGCCCTAGCTAAGGCAGTGGGACCATGTGCCCATATGATTTTGGTGAAGAACCACCCAATTTGTTCTACTTAGCAGTGCTAATCCCCTCAGATAGTAACCCCCTCCATTGCTGAACCACAGAGAAGGGGGAAATCTCTTTGTTCACTGTTGCAGCAACCAAGAGGGACATTTCCAAATACCCTCCTTGCAGAGTATCTCCACTGGAGGTGCTGAGATGCTTTGGGGTCATCTAGGGTAAGAGCAGGGCTGTGAAGCCAGGCCTGGGTAACAACACAAATGTTTTTCATGTGTTCAGAGCTTGTATTGCTTGATTCACACATGGAGTCTTTATCGCTTCTGGGGCCTTGGAGAGGACATCGGCCCCTCCAGAGAGGCATGATTCACAAACATACAAGGGCTCAAGAACAGAGTCTTTGATTTTAACTGAGGGCTTGCCTGTGGATATTTGGTAAAGCCTAAGAAGCACTGCTTCCATGACCTTTAGACAGCAGCTGCCTCACTAATTGAATGCTTAAAGGCTTTTCCTCTTTCCTCTTCTACTGTTGCTTGGCAGAATATGCCACTGGGCAGAGAATGGTCACATTCTCCTTGCAGAGCTTTATCAGGCCATGCAGACTAAGGCAGAGCTTTGCAGGCTGGGATGCAGAGTCTTCACTTAGTACCCTTTTGTGTGAAGGATGACAAGGACTGCTTAGAGCCTCTGGTCTTCCCAGGGAGCCTAAATGTGTGCTTACATGCTCATAGCTTTTCTGGAGCATGGTGGAGTTATCTCCATCTTAAAATGCCTAATATTCATCTCTTAGATGCAGGAAGCCTCGCGAGATGTGGAGGAGTTCAGAGAAGCATGGCAAGAGGGCTTTGATGTGCTGGGTGCTGCCCTGACACCCTGTTCTGGTCTGGGCAGGGTTGTTGCTGAACAGTGCTGCTTCAAACTGCATGTGTTGCAGCAAGGCCAGCACCCAGCACCCCTCCACACTGCCCAGCCCCCTCCCCACTGAAGTGAGGGGCCAAAAACTCCTGCTGGAGGCAGTCCTGCAGTCACTGAATGGGAGCGGGTTGATTAGTATCTATTGATGGCCCCAACAGTTGGCTCAGCTGGTGCACATTGAAAAAGAGCAAGTGCTCTGCAGGCAGAGGGAGCCACCGGTTCCCCAGCAGAGAAGGAACCCCTGGACAGGTAGGTCAGGGCTGGTCACCAGGAGTTAATGTAGGACAAGCCCAGCCTTCAGCCAGGCACTTTGCAGCTGATGGGGGTGATGTGAGCACCCCCCCTGCATCACCCAGGGTCTGTGCACATGTCCTCCCAGCTGACTGGCAGCCTACAGGAAGCAGTCCCTGCCTGCAGGTGCATGTGTGCCTTCCGAGCAGCATTCCTCTTTAGTGGAGCTTGATTGCTGATTAAGGCCATGATGATGAGTTCATTAACAGAGGAATCTGAAGAAATATTTTCTCTGGGGGTGTAAGGCTGGTCCCATTGCGAAATTCTTCCTCAGCACAGCTGTCTGAGCTGCAGAAACAAAGAACAGAGCCTCCCCTGAGGCCGCTGCCTGGAGCAGTGACAGGAACACAATCTGGGGTGGTAGAAACTGAAACACTTAAGAGTAGCTCTTCATTCATGTGTGTGTGGTGTAGACACGTAACCCAGCTGTATGCACTTCTCCCTCAGCAGAGAAGCAGGCCCTGTGCAGTGGGAAGATGGGGGGCATCTGTGGCTGCCTGGGCACATGCAGAGTCATCCCTTTCACTTATTCCCCAGAAAGTCATCTCTGCTGTTTGCACCCAGATGTGGTTGAGCTGGAATGTGAGGTGGTGCTTTCACTTGCGGCTGGATCTGGAGAACTGTTCTTGTTGAGGCCATGAGGCTGGTCCTATTGTGAAACTCCTTTGGGCCGTCATAGCCAAATCTGAGATGTTGATACTTCACAGGCTAAAATGCTGTTTGCGTTCTATATCACCCAGCACATCTTAGGTACTGCTTCAGGGGAAAATGGCTGTGCTCAGACAGGCCTAGGACTGCAGCCTGTAGTGTAAGCAGCTCTTGCCCTCAGGAACTGAGATGGGAGAAGGAAGAGCCCTCAGTCGAGTGAAAGCTATGATTTGTCATTTAATGCCTGGGCATTAATGCCCTTGCTACTTAATAGAGGAGCAGCACCAATGGGGTATTCAAGGGCTGATGTTACCTCAGAGTTGTTAATCAACCCAGAAGAGCTTGTAAAATACCTGCCTCCACTGCAGACTAAAGCCAACACTAGCTGGGATAAATAAGTCTTACCTGCTGCAGAGATGGTGGATGCTGATGGCGGAGCTGTGCTGGATTCGGCAGAAGCGTAAAGTGGTGAGCAGGCGGCAGTTGGGGCACCTATTAGTTATGTCTGAGTTGTAGAAATGCTGTGAGCTGTGGGAGTGAAGCCAGTTAGCAGGGGGAGAAGCAGTGCTTTAGCCCTCCTGCCAACTGTCACTTGCATTGCTCACATCCTGCACTTTTATTGGATTATTCTTTTTTATGTCTTTTTTAATTGATTTCCTAGAACTTTATGGCAGCCTGCCCCATCATGAAGGATTTGAGCATCAGGTCCTGGCACAGCCTGTGGTATGTGCCTAGCTGTATGCTGGTAGCAGCAGTAGCTGCCATGGTGCCACAGCTGGCCCTCCTGCATCCCCACACGCTGGCAGGGACACCACCACCAAGGTGATTTTTCCTCGCTGTGCAGCCAGCAAGCGGCTGGAGATGAGGGCAGTGGAAGGAAATCTCACAGCATCTCAGGGCCAAGAGAGCACCCCAGTGCCTGGCTTGGCTGCAGCTGGCCAGAAACAGAGGCACCTTTTTCTCTTGGTCTTTGGATTTTAGATTCTGCCTTATTAGGCAGAAGCTGCATTCTTGCCATCTAGGTCAGGATGGGGGAACGCTAAACTCAGCCCAAATCTGGCAGTGTCTGTGTCTTCCCCCCCTCCTCGAAGGAAAACAATTCTGAAGGAAAGGCACCATCAGAATACTTCATCTTGGAAAAAACAATCAAAGGGGCTAGAGCAAAACAAACTTATCATAAGTGAAACAAACTCAGCCTGGAGTATAAGGAGGGCCCAGGGTAAAGGCCAGACTGAAAAAAGAGCGGTTTACCCTGAAATGGCAATGCGTCTCGTGTCCTGAATCTTCTGGGAGTAAGTGGGATTACGAGGCAGAGGCACTTCTGTGGGAGGGGTTAAACGTGTGGGCATTACCTGTTGGGCAGGGAGTGCAGAGAGCGCTCCAGGGGACAGGGGAAGGGCCCCCTTCCAAGTGCAGCTCTGGACCGGGAGGGACGGTGCTCCTCTGGAGGGACTTAGGAGTGCCATGGGTGTCCTGGAGGGGAGCAGCACTCTGCAGAGCTACACTGTCTTTTCAGTTTTTT
This sequence comes from Phaethon lepturus, assembly GCF_000687285.1. Lineage (NCBI taxonomy): Eukaryota > Metazoa > Chordata > Aves > Phaethontiformes > Phaethontidae > Phaethon > Phaethon lepturus. The sequence continues at coordinate 8,697 of NW_010535094.1, read as the reverse complement.
GTGTTTATCTTTGGATTTAGGTATATGTGTGCCACAAACCCAACCAGAATCTAAATCGTGGTATGGGAGAGGAGCGTGATGTGCCATCAGAGCCGAGGCTCATGTGCAGAGAAGGGCGCTGCTGGTGACTACACCCGTGTAAACCCCCACCATTCCCTGGAATATCCAGGAAGAGTTAGTGCCAGCTGTTGAGGCCATAGAGCTGACACAAAGCACTTGCACTCACTGTGGCAGATACGAGGCACATCATGGCAGCAAATATTCTGTGGTAATTGTGTTTTGGGCATGGGCTGCCCTCAGTTTAGGCCTCAGAGCATTAGTAAAGTCCATGCTACTGGGCACAGATTTCTGCTTAAAGTCTGCGAGCGTGTTCTGCTCCTGTAGACCCTTCCCTTGCAATAAGAGGAGGGCAGAGCAGTTGGCTCTTAAAATAGCTTTCTACAAGCTATTTTTCAGTCTTGAAGAAAGCAGAAGAGACATAATCCATAGGCTGGCTTTTCTATACCATGCAGTCAGCTCCAGCAGCTCCCAGTTTGCCTGTTAGCTTCTCCATGCTGGAAACAAATGCTTCCCTCACCTGCCTTCCTGCATCCTGTGCCCATGGTGCTGAGGGAATATGCCTCAGTACCAGCCTTGCAGAGGAACAGCATGTGGGAAAGGGAGGCAGTGCTGTTCCCAAATGAGAAATGGCTTCTTCTCTGGAGACTTCAACTTTGTTTATTCAGACAAAACTGGATTCCAATAGCTGCAGCTGGTTTTGGGAGCAGAACAGCAAGAGCCTCTGCAGCCTCCAGCCACTGGAGCTGGCTAGAAAAGGCCTCACTGCGAGTGCTCACTGCTGCTGTCCTTCCATCCCCAGGTATGTGGTAGCTCTGGATTCACAAATGAGCTTTCTGTGACAAGAGAGTCTTTGTCATCTTCAACTATCTGCTGGTACCTGGGGAGGGAGCTCGCTGGAGGGGCTGGCAGCTCGCTGTGCTGCCGGCTCGGGGAGATCAGGGGAGGGAGTATTACTGCCCTTTTCCTCATCTCTTGGCAGCAGACGAGTCACTGCAGCTGAGGTCTGCTGCAAGCACAGCTGTATGTACAGGAGCGCTTCCTTGCCTGCAGTGAGAGAAGCATGTGGAGACCACGAGAAAGCTGAGAAGCTCAAGCTTAGCTAGGTCGATACAGTGTTTGGGGTCACTTTTGTATTGCAGCACCTGCTCGCTTGTTGCTTGGTGTGAGTGATTGTGGACAGGACGCTGGGCCAGATACAGGCTGAGTTAGAGAAATTAAAAGTGAATGCTGGCTGAGTCCTGCCCCCTCCAGCTGCCTTTCTTTCAGGTCCTTGGGAGCTCAGGCAAGCTTTACACCTGCTACAGTTCCTGCCACTTCTGTACATGTCCTGCTTTTGGTTTTGCTGTATTGCAGAAGAGCGAGAGCCTTCTGGTAAGTTGTCTGCCTCAACTTGGGGCCGGGACAGGGAGCTGAGGAGAAGGCTGTGCTCTGGTTCTTGAACCTGAGCAGCCTGAAGTTTCCAAGGGAGCAAACGCATGAGTGTTGAGTTGGCCACGGAGGCTGTGCCTGACCCACTGCATAATCTGCCCTCTGGGACTCATGGTATTTGGGTGGAGCTAGGCCTTACAAGGGCTAGGGAGGGCTTTTGTTCTTAATTATGCATTACTGTTCTGACTTTCAAGAGATTAATAATCCCTGGTCTCTTGGAAAAAGGGCTGTTGCTGTGAAGGGGACTGCCACATGGGGTCTGGCTGATGAAGTGGTACAGTTCACCTGGTGCCAGTGAGGAAGGGCTCAGGATAACTAATTGGTCTGCAATTGTGAGGAGGGCATCAGGAGCCAGCAACACTTTGCTGTGTGTCAGATCCCTGTATTACATTATCATGATGGCAGAACCCGGGGGAACTGCAGCGCCAGCCTCTGCCAGGGCTTGGCGCTCCAAGAGGGAACCATACTCCTGGGAGAGGTGAGCGCTTCATTAGACCCGTTCTAGCCAGGATGGATTTTTCTGGCTTCGAGATAGAGCACGACATTCCTGCATTGCTCCTGCTGTTAACTTGGCTGCGCTATTATTTGCAGTGCAAACATATACTTGCCGTCTACCTCAGCCAGGCCATGGGAGCCTGCCAGGAACTAACTGTCTCTGAGGAGCAGCTCACAAGCATCTTACTGGCCGACGAAGAGGATGAAGGATGAAGGATTTGCATCACATGTGGATGTGCTTTCTGTGTACCCTCCCAGCTGCGTAGCTGGCATTTTTTATATCTACAAGACCGTCAAATGTTCATTGTGGTTGGCAGGTTTCTTCCTGTGCTGCAGCCAAGCGTGACATTAATTAGCAGCATTGCACTGATGGATTAATTAATAAATGTTAAGAAGCCTGTGTTGACTTCAGTTTCATTTATTTAGGCTGTTCTTGGGATTGCTAAAGATGTTTGAATTAATCTGTAGTATTGCGTGCTTGCAATGTGGGGATATGAACAGTCCAGCAGCTCTCTTAGTGATCCAGTAAACCTTGTTAACTCTGCTCATGCTCTGACTAACCCCACCACCCTTCCAGTGCCTGCACGGCTTTGTGGGGTTGGCCTCTGACAGAGCGACGCTGCAGTGGCTCTTTGCAGCTGGCTGCTCAGAGCAATTTCTGATTCATCACTGGCAAATGTATACCAGGGTCTAGGGTAGGGACCCCTCAGCACCTCGAGACTGATGACAGGTCTGTGCTTCTGCTGTGCTTGCTGCAATACAGGATCTTTGGAAGCGTCACCCGGGTTGCTGTGCTTTTAAATGGACCCATTTCAGCCAAGTTGACCACCTCATGTTGGCAGGCAAGGCAAGGCTGTCCACATCAGACACGGGGGAAAGGAGACTGCTGCTCCGCTGTTCCACATGCCAGCTGGTGAGCTGGGAACCAGCTCCTTCCCACTCTGTGACTCCCTGCCCGTGCTCCGAGATTGGGCTCCTCCTCGAGTGCAGCGTGGCCTCGTATGATACACCGTCTGAACACAACACCGCAAGAAATAATGAGGCACAGGCTGAGCCAGGTTGTGTAGGTGGTAAATTAAGCATTCTGTATGTAAATAACAGTTACTGCAAATACAAAATCTGAGCAACATGAGGGAAACACATCCATTCTATATACATCAGAGCAGTAATGAGCGATAGCTGAATAGCTACAGCTGCACTCGCTGCAGAAAGTTCCTCTGCCATTTTGACTTCACATTTTTATAGAAACCTTCAGAGCTTTTTTTTTTGAGGGGGGCAAGAGGGGTGTTCTATTTTTATTTTGCCTTGAAATGACTTTGGCTCAGATCCACAAAGGCGCTTGATGTGCCTGAAGACCATGGTGACCCGGGCCATAGTTAACAATGGCGAACAACCCGATGGCACAGTCATACGAAGGGCACACCTCACCTGTCTACAGGAATTCTGGCTCATGAGAGGCATGTGAAAGGTAGCTGTAGTGGATGCCGAGCCGCAGTGCAAGCTGTCGCATGCGAGCAAGTGTTCTGGGACCGGCTCGCCCTGTATTGCAGCGCTGTGTGTTTCAGTCTGTTCGTGCTCCAGAGTTTGGTTCGTTTTCAGCCAGCAGGAGGGGAGAGATTACATTCTTTGTTGTAAGGATAAATGTGGCTTGCAACCACTTTGCAACACTGCCAGACCTGCAGGTGAAACCCTGCTTGTTTCCAGCCATGATTAACGGACGGAACACAGCCAAAGATAATACAGAAGGGAAGGAATGAAAGGAGGAGAGAGTCAGCCCTGCCCCAATGGCAGGAGGTGGCTACATGTGTTAGCTGGACTACAACCAAGGCAGATGCAGCAAAGCTGAATGGGGCTGTTAAAGGAGAAACACTTGGGATAGTAGCTTTAACTATTCAGACTCTTCTTGGCAGTGCCAGTATCTGAGATACCGAGCTGTAGCTAAATTCGGACATTGCATAAACACGCACAAACCCATTCAGCCCTTACTGGTGATTCACCAAGGTTTGGGGCTGGCTCTTACAGCTGAGCTGCTACGCACACGGTAGCGAAATCCATCGCTCCTAGTGAACCTCTGTCTGCACGTGGGCCCTAAGTCATACCTGCAGCTGCTGCCTGCAGGTCACGCCAGCTGGCACAGCAGATGCTGCAGAACAGGATTTCTTCACATCAGCTTTTCAGCTGATTTTACACCGTATTTGTCATTATATATGCCAGAGAAATGAAACTCTTGAGGTCTTAGAGTACCCCCTTTTTAGTGCAATGCAGTTAAAAAAATAAAAAGCTGATTTCTGTATGATTCAAGTACAATTTATCAGGGACAAACTGCTCCAGCCATCACAGTCTGTCCACTGGACCTGTTCTTCAGGAACTGGCTGTGTTTAAACTTCCCTCCCTGCCACCCGGCTCTGAAAGGCCCGCTCCCTACCTCTGCCTCCCTGCCCGGGCCACCGCCGAAAACCCTGTTAAACACACCTCCTTGCACTCCGGCTGCTCGCTGGTCGCACGGTGATGCTGCTGGCATCGAGTGCTTCGGAGAGGGGTGGTGGCTTTTTACCACGTAGAGACCTTCAGGCAAGACTCCCGTTTGGAAGGGAGCCACAAGGTGATGGCAGGTCTGAGCTAGTCAAGAACAACTCGCTCTGTACCGCGATCGGCTTTTGGGCACGAAGCAGGGAGGCTGTTGGGTGTTTTTCTGACTCTTGCCTTATTCCCCTCCATTGTGGAATGAAACTGCCCTGCAAAATAAAGAACATGCCAGAAACACTGGTTCATTTACAGCAGCGCACGTGCCGTCAGACAGTCTGGAGAAGTGGAGCTCGTACATCAGAAATTAATGCACTGTTCTGTCTCTCTTTGCCTGGTTCTGCATATTACAGTTACCTATTACATCAGGTGCAGTAACTACTGAGCTGTGGTTGCAGAGAGTCACTACGTGGCGATACACATTAAGACCGCTCCGCGGCTGAGTGGGCTTTGTACTCACAACGGGCCGGGGCTCCCGGCCGGCGGCAGCGGCCAGGCTAGGTGACCCGCGAGGAGAGAGCTTCTTCCCCAGGGCGCTTGGCCAAAACTCAGGTCGCAAGTTGAGGCATTCTAGCTTCTCAAGCAAATTAGCTCCCTTCCGGTCTCTTTTGCTACTGATGCAGGTCAGGATTAAAAAAAAATGAAGAAATAAAAATCGCTATTAGAAAAAAAAGCACTCACAGCTTCTGGGGGTTACTGGGCTACAGAGGAACCCCAACAAGACCAAGGTTTAGGAATCGGGTGAGCTGCAGCATCCAGCTATCGCACCTAAAACCTGCACTTATGGAAGCACTGCCACGCTGTCAAGTTTTGACTTGGGAGCAAAAACCTCATGGTAGAGATGATGTCACCAAGGGGGTGTGTGCACTAACCTCAGTGACTCTGGATCAGACTAGCCAGAACTATTAGGGCACTTCTGCCTTTTGCATTTTGATAGCTGGGAACAGATTTGAAATCAAACCTGAAGCACTGGTCTGCATAATCAATCCTGTAGACCAAAGTGAATTAAAGGCAATAAAACTGCTCTTCTAAAACTTCAGTCAACTCCTTTCTAAATTTTTTCTCTTTCAGTAAGTAGGGCTTCCATACTGGGGCCAAAAATAGCTGGCCAGTTCTCATCTTGTTTTCCCATCAACATGGTCACGTCCCTCAAAGCCTGGAACACAGATTCAGTTTCACACCAGCAACGGGGCTAAGTAAGACTTTTTCCCATCGGAGAATACTAGCTGCATCAAACAATTGATGGAATAATTAGGGTATTACCAAAGTGCTGTCAAGTATGGACTTAAAGAACAACCCAAAAACAGATACAAAATTATTACTCCTAAACGAATCAAAAGATTAAAAAATAATAATAATAATTAAAATAAAGATCCTAGGACTTGACATGAGCAGCACAATTAAGGAAACACCCCCAGCAGGTGGGTCTTCCACAGTCAATGTCTGACCTGGAAAGGAAATACAATACGATCACCAGCACTCACGCAACCTGGGTTGACAGTCGAGGGTGAGCTGCCCTCAGTCTCCCCGGTCAGGTTGTTCCTCTAGGAGGCACTACGTTAATTACAAAAATAAAATAAAATACAGCTGCATAACTGTATAGTGGTCATCTCTGAGCACTCCGCTGGGAGTTAGCTGTAACTGTTCACATAGGCACAGGGAAGGGTAGTGTCAGGGACAGACTGCAAAATCCGAGGAGCAGGACGTGCGCAGTCATATGGTCACAGAGGCTACTGGAGAGTTAATGCTGGCGACAGTCAGGTGCTGGTTGTTGTCAGTGGTGCACTTGGGGAAGTCGTCCGTCTTACAGAGGACCTTGGAAATGATCTTGCGGAAGGTGTAGCGGAAGTCCCTGATCCTATAGGCATAGATGATGGGATTGATGACAGAGTTGGCATGGGAGAGGATGATGGCCATATACATCACCCACTCAGGCTTGGATTTGGAGAACTCCTCATGGAAGTGAGTAATGCAGTTCAAGATATGCAGGGGCAGCCAACAGAAGGCAAAAAGTCCTACAATGATGGCCAGAGACTTGGCTGCGTGGACCTCCTTCTGCAGTGTGGTCCTGGAGTTGCCCATCAGTTCTATCTGATGCAACTGTTTGCAGGCGACCATGAATATCTTAACGTAGATTCCCAGCATGATAACGAGCGGAAGCAGCACGCAGCCAAAGAAGTTGAAGTACACCATGTAGCTCATCGTTACCACATTCTCAAAGAGGCATGAGATGAAGCAGCCATGGTGCTCTGTCCCCGTGTCAGCCCCAGTCTCATTGGTGGCATTGGGACAACCGCTCATGGCTTTATTCCAGCCCATGAGCGGAGTCAGTCCAATTCCAAAGGACAGGAGCCACAGCACAGTGATGAGTCCTCTCGCCCGCTTGCCAGTCACAAGGCTGTTATACCTACAGCATCAAGAACAAAATCAAGATAGAGCCATTAAATAAATGAGCGCTCGTGACTTCCCTGCAGTTAAAGTCATCAGCATTTTGGCTCATGCCACAAAAGCCCCACCCACACCCACGCAGGAACCTCACCTCTGTGATCACCAGAGGCATAAAAAATCTCACCTGTGCTCTACGCCTACACAAAGTGATTTGGGGAGGTGATTCACTTACTACTCCTGAGAGGTGCCAAGCACCGCCCCTGCCCATGAACATCCTTCAAGAGGAGGTAAGGACTCGGAGTCTTAAAAAAAGCTTTATTATTGCATAAGCCTAAATCACCAGCTACAAGGAGGGCAGGAACAGGGGCAAGGCTCACTCTGTAACCGCCGATGACTTACTCCCTTGCTCTAAGCATCCACTACTGGGCATGCCAGGGCACGCTGCTGGGCTACATGAACTTCTGGGCTGACCTGTTACAGCTGAGACAATGCTGGCTTTCAGTTCTACACTAACGGGAGCTGAAGACTTCACCAGCACCACCACACACTTACAGCCTTTATACCACAGTCAGCTTGCTTCAACTTGGGCTGCTCTTACGCCTGCAGCAATGCTGGCTTTCACTGGAGATTGCAGCAGCCCCCAAATGTGATGTCCCTTCCCACGCTACCTCATACACTCAGGTGGGAAGTACACGTGTGTGTGGAAACCAGGGATCCTACTAGTTTCCCAAACAGCGCGATTCCTGGCTTACGCATGCCAGACTGCATCCCACGCGAGCTTGTTGCGGCTGGATAACAAATACCCTGAAAGACTTTTCTGAGCCAGCATCTGAAAGCAGCTGCTAATGATGGAGAGTTTACAAGTTAGGAGCTAGTTTACAAGTTAGGAGCTTAGGAGAGTTACAAGTTAGGGTTTGTGTCTCCATTCCGAGTCTCGCATCCAGGCATGGACCTGGGAGCCAAGAACAGTGGGCTCTTCTTCTCCCCAAATTTGACACCCCTGCTTTGTGCGTACTCCATCATCAGTGCTTCGCTCAGCTCACAGGGCTGGTGTCAGCCTCTGCTGCTCGTGTACGTGACGTGCTGGTTTTGTAGGACACGCACCACTGAGACGTCCTGAAGCCACACACAGCCTCGGACCTGCAGCTTCCGAAGCCGCCAGTGGTGTTAAACCACACAGCCGTGCGTGGCCGCACCTCTCAAACGATGCTTGTGCTCTGCTGACCCACCATAACTGGTTGTAAAGGTCCAGATTTTTAAGTAAATGTCTTCCTTGGGCACCCGCTGCTCTCCTAGGTGTCACGAAGAAGCTCCGTGGCGGCCCAGGGACAAGCTGATGCAGCGCTGAGGGGTGCACAGCCCCCACACCTTTCCAAACCCCGCAGACTGGGTGCCTTCGTGGCCAAGAAAACAAAGGTCCCCTCCAGCCCCCAGATGCTCAGAGACGCAAATGGAGCCGGAACCTAAAACAGCAAAAGTCAGGTTGCTTTGGGCGTGACCAGAACAGATGCCAACATCAAAGCATCAGTCAGATCGCTTCTTGGAGATACGAAGAGCCCGGCGACTGCCAGAAAGACAACGTGAGAAACCCATTACTGTCCTCTCCACGGCCAGTTAGCGTCTGCTGGCTGACAGGCATGTCCCCCCCTTCCAACACCCTCCTCTCAGTGCGTGTTTACTCTGGCTTGTCTGCCCTGCTCCTCCTTTCCTAAGAACGTTTGTTCCGATTTTCTTCCGGCCCGTGAGGCAGGGGAGGGTTTTATTCCCACAGAACCGCAGCTGTGCCTGTGAATCACGCTGCGG
>NW_010535093.1:0-8726 GCF_000687285.1 Phaethon lepturus | reverse complement strand
CTAGGAGAATGTTGTGGGAGATGCTGTCAAAAGCGTTACCAAAGTCCAGGTAGACAGACGTCTTTTAGACGTTCATCCTGCAGTCACTTATATTTTAAGGCAAAAGAAGGATGCCTCGAACGTCCCATAAAAACAGTTGCTATAGATTGTACACCAATTGCTCAGAACTTCTCACAAATCTTTAAGCTGCCCAAGATCAAAAGGGGTTAAGACAGAGCTGCTCTGGGATGGCTTTCTGGCCTACGTCACGTAAAGTATCACCAGAATATTGCCAGCCAAGGGGCTTTGCCATTGTGGCCTTGTTAAGGAAAAAAGTCAGGCCGTTGCTCACTCTGCATAGGTGAGATCAGAGAGCTGAAGGATAAGTAAGGCAGATCTTGCTTAAAAGTTAGTAATGACTGCTCAAAAAGGTGAGGAGAGACGAGTATCAAGCAGTGGGGCTGGAGCTGAAAGAAGTTTGCTTTAATAAAGCTACCTCAGGGTATGGACGATAAAACCACATTGGAAAACAGACCCAGTAAAGCTAGAGGAGAAAGAATGCTGCTCCTAGTGGGGACAGCAAAGATACCATACCTGATACTTCCGTGCTAACGCAAGGTCTGGCTTTGCAAAGGCTTGCAACATCAGATTGGTTTTTCGGCCCAAATAGTTGTATGTACTGACAAAAAAATAAAACAACCAAAAAAATCAACAAACCAAAAATAGAATTAGTAAATGCAAAGGAGGAAGCTTAGAACCACTGAAACAGAGGACATGGCCACACACTTTCTCTGTTGACATAAGAATGCCATTATTATGATAGAGATTCATGCAATCTAAGTGTGCTTTATACTCTCAAGCATCTGAAGTTTGCCAGGCCTACGGGAAGAGTTTAGAGAGCAGATTTCTCTTCCCAGTTCTTTCCAAATGGAACTGCTTTTCAAAATTAAAAATAAAGAGAAACAATTGGACAACGCAGAAAGTCAATCACTTAATTTTCCAGTTGCTTGTTCATTTAATGCATCATCTACTCAAGAACACAGATATCACGCAGTAATTCATCTAAACAGCCTGGTATGAGGGGCAGAAGACAAACTGGAAATAAAACTCAGCAGGGCCCTTTTCCTCACAGGCTTCTCATGTGAACGAAGGTAAATGATTTTAACCTCTTTGAGTTTTGGTTCCTGATCCATATAGCGAAGATAAAAGGGAATCCCTACTTCAAAAAGTTGCCGTGAGGATAAAGAAGCATGTTACAACTTTTGGGTCAGCTTACAGGCTGCAGCAATAATCAATAGCATACTCCAAAATTCCAGGTTATACAACTGCCCCATTGCTAGCACTGGAGCTAGCTTGTCTGCCTGCTTGCTACTGTACAGCCCTACCCTGCAAAATCCTCCATCACCGTGACAGAAGACAGAGAAATACTATGTAGATAGGGAAAGAGACAACAATAAGGTGTGTGTGTTGAGGGGAAGGAGTTCAAGCCATACTGACCTTCCAACTGCTCCATCTGCCCCTATTGCCAGTGCACTCAACAGTTGCTAGTTTGGGGTGGGGGGAGGGGGGGGAAAAAAAAGGCATTTTTACTTCATGTAACAAAATAAAGAGGGAAAAAAGGTGGTGGGAGAGAGCAGCAAAACTACCTGGCACTGAATGTCCAGGGTTACTTTTTTCCCCCCAAGGCTGAAGCAACAGAATGCCATTGGAGAAGTAATTTTTAAGAGAGTTACCTTACCTTACCTTTCTTACCTCATCCACCCCATAAAGAAATGCAAACTGTTCTCTCTCATTTTTGTTTATACACTGTGCAAGGTCCAAGAGGTCCGTGTCGCTGAACTTCACACCCTGGAAGGTGGGGATCTGCTCTTTTATTCCATCCAGCAACTCTTCAACACGAACTGTGCAGAACAGCAATCTCATATGAAGAAACACATCCCTGTTCTGGGAGAATTCCCTGTATTGTTGCCAAGAGGGAGACTTGCTATTTTACAATTTGTTCCCTTTCGGCCTAAGCCTAGTTAACTACATAGCTCTAAAACAACCAGTAAGACAACTTCAGTGTGATTATTTCCCAGAGTTATACACAGGACATCTTTCTGCCCTCTGACCTTTAGCCAGATCAGAAGGGAAAAACCCTGGATAAGTGCAAGTTTAAGAATGAACTGGCAACAACATATTTAAGAATAAATATAAATTCATATATCCAGAAACACCTTGCTGTCCAGAACAAGTAACCAAAGATCTGTACTCTATTCCTCATTCCTCTGCTAAATAGTAAGCCTTGAGAAGCATTATGGTTTCAGACGTAATTTCCTAGCAAGCATGACCATGCTGTCAAAGTACACCAAGAGAGACGGTGGTAAGTATCTTGCAAAAACATTAGGATTCAACTATGGTTATCCAAGGCAATTACATATCCTGGCCCACACTAATTGCAAAGCCATGGTCAGCAGCACCTCTTCCATCCCAGTTGTTCAGTACTCATAAGCCGTGACTTTTTTCCAATGAAGAGGAATTCAATTTATTTTCCAGTGTTGGATTCACCTCCCATTTTCGGAAAGGATCCTTTCCACTACAGCTTGCACGTGATGGAAGCAGAGGCCACATACTACTGGCAGACTAATCACACCAGCCACTGGGATTACCCAAGTTGCTATGAGCCTATGGGCTCGGGAATACCTGACAAAGCACTACTTACTCTTCATACCCGTCAGAGGAGGAATGTGATAGTAGTAAAATGGAACCGCAGGGGCTTCAGATGCAACCTTCTGTAAGAAAGTAATCAGCTCATCTGGAAGAAAACGATCAAGTACCCCCATAAGAGAAGGAAGTTATCCATAGTGAAAGACAGTTCAGATTCACAGCAGGAGAGGCCATCTACAGCTTGCATACGACACACAGCCAATCATATAAAAACCTGCACACATTGTAAAAATTAAATGTAGCAAAACTCAGTGGAAGATCTTGGGGAAGGGAAAGATGATATTTATTTTAAAACAAAGCAATTTCAGTAACTCACACTCATTCTTTTATAGATACATCATGCATGCTCTCACACTTGCAAACTACAAGACCTGCATGCCAAAGTGGTCTCACCGGCATCACTTGTGTGCAAAGGGACCAAGTTGACATTCAGCTCCCCAGGGTACTGCTCGATGATGATACAAACAGATTTTCAGACTACTGTTTTAGGAATCAAAGGGTTGTTATGGTTGACATTCTTCCTGAGAGTCTTTTTCACTTCATCCTTCATAAATCTTAAGCAGTCTTCACATTGGCATTGCAGAAAGAGCAGTGTGCTGAACCTTCACTGCCATCCCGCTACTATCAGCAAAGGTTTTCTGCAGATCTTTGTGCTGTTCTTCCACGCTACCCTTTGGCTCCCATTGCCACTGTCAATACCAGCCATTTTAGCAATCCCCTCTGGTTTCTTCTGGTGCTTTCATATGAACATTTCCAGTCATAATTCATTCAGACAAATTTTAACATTTCTGTTACAAAGCTCCACTTCACGTGGTTCTTTTATGTTATGTTCGTTATATTAAAGGCAAAACACTCGACGTGTAAGTTCTGAGGTGACCTTAAGTGCACGAAACCAAACGTGATCCCCTCAGTAACAAGAGGCACGCCTGTGTATCAGCACTTTATCAACCTGGGTCACTGTCCAGCAAGAGTCAGCATGGAACCAACCGCTTCCTAGTGTGGCCCAGATCAAGCATGAACTATTCAGAAGACAGACTAGTTAACTACTCTTTCCATTAGCAATTCCTCTTTTTACAAGAGGCTAACAAAATATATCCCAAAAGACACCCTTCTCACTTCTTACTGGGAGACTTCTGATATCTCCCATCTTTAAAAAATGCTTCTTCTAGGTTTTGCACGGCACCAGACATGACAGGCATCCAAATACTATCACCAGAATACTTCTCAGAGAAAGAAGATGGTATTAATCCTTTTATCCATGATAAAGGTTTGGACGGCAATACAAAAGGGCCTCAGAAATCACGTCTACTCACCTTTGTTTGTGGGTTTGAAGAAGAAGGGGGCTATTACAGCAATACCACTAGCACCTATGGATGCTGCATGTCTTGCCTACAAGAGAATGGAAAGTACCTGAAGGTACATCTGCTTTATATTTATTACACACATAGTGAAAAGGAATCATATCATATACACACCAGCTCTTGGGACTCTGGCAGACTTAGTGTTCCCACATGAATGATCACATGATCCAGTCTGCACAAAAACAAATTGAAAAGGTTTGGGGAGGTTTCAGTCAGGGTTAAAAGTATCAGTCTGCCAAAATGACTCATTTCAGACCAGGGAGCCACAGAAGAACTTCACAGAGCTAGATTAAACCTAAAAGGGATTTGGACCCGTGTTGACCTGACGAGCAGACACACAGGGAAGATGCCAACAGTGGCAAGCAACTGGTGGTGGAAAAAAGAAAACACAAATATGAATCACGTGTGACTCCTTGCTGTTGTATTTGCAAGGCTGTCAGGAGGGACAAATCTTAGCGTTTTATTAGGAAGTTAAAATTAAGACATTAAGAATTTAAGAGAAAGCTGGGAAAAGGAAAGGATATCAAAGCAGATCTTTGCTTTTCTAACTCTATTGCTCTGCAGAGCTACTGGGAGAGTTCAACCTCACAGCATCACCTTGGACTGCTTGTCTGCTCCTGCCAAGGGCATCTCCCAGGCCCCAGTCCACCAGTCCATTTCTGTGGTTCTCCTTTATACCCATACAGACTGTGAGCCTTCACACCAGTTTATTTCTGCTCACTATCCTTCTCACCCAGAAGACGTCCACATCCTCTCCACATCCTCTGTTGTAGCAACTAAGGCGGCAGTAGTGAATGACACAAAACTACGACAGGTATGAGAGATGGAGAATGGACCTGCAATTAGATACACAGCTGCAGATCTGGCTTGAATTCCTTCTTCTGACACTGACTTTGCACCTTTAGGGAAGCATCAAAACACTTCATGCCTCAGCCTCCCCCATACCAAATCATTTAATATATTAAAAGGTTCAGAAATTCAGGGCATAAATAGGCAGATTGCTCTTTACTTTCATTTCTTCTCAACAATAAGCAAAGGCACAGCCATTTTTTTCCTCAGACCCCTGTTCTGTGCCACAACCCCTCAGTGCACCAAAGAGAAGCATAGGAATGGACACCAGCTAAGTGGCAGTGACAAAACTGCAGACTTCTATGATAAAGGAGATAGGGAACAAAGCCCAACAATAAAACACTCAAAAAAAAAAAAACCAGCCATCAGCAGATGTGGCTTTGCAATCGGTCAGGCATGCCTATATCCTAACCCAAGATCTGGAATCCCCTGTTGATCTCAGCTACTCACTTGTCTTTTCCTTGGCACACCCATTCTTCTGCCAACTGCTTCCTCTCCTGGATGTTAAGGGAGAGTCCTTCTCCTGTTGTGCCATTCACTGTTTCAACGCAACACAACATACTTGCTGAGGCCTGGCCTACGTGTATTAGTTTTACTGAAAACAAGAACTGACATTTTTCATGATATTAAACAGAAGTATTTTTCCCCCCAACTCATCTTAAGGTAGCAATGGTCCACACCAGCATCTGCACGAGGATTGCAGTGTTATCATCACTAAATGCTTGGGTCAGAAACCTGAGTGTTTCAGGATCAGCAGCGTTGGGAGGGAGGAGGCAGAATCAGCTGCTGAAACTGGGAAACTGCCCCCCGCCCCAGCACCTCCTCCCTGGCAGACGCTGCCTCCTTCCCCCAGCAACATGAGTCAGGCTATGACAAGCGCACAAAGGGACTAGCCAGGCAGAGTGACTGTCTGTCCTCCACCCCAAGCAAACCGCCTGACCTGAAATCTGGTGTCTCCATCATGAGTTGCCCCGTATGTGCTGCCTAGGCTAAAGCACCCCTAGAAAATGACGAGATGTCAGTATGCTTGGTCACAAACAACAGATTAAAATGAGACAGCTGAAATCACTGCCACACTCCACTCTGCATCTTGGCACTCTTTTGACTGAAGCTTTGAACCAAAATCTTATCGCTGATTTCAGCTTACGTAACTACTCCAGGATGCGAATGAGAATGGTTCAGAAGATGCTGTATTCTCTGCCCCCACAGCAGTCCCCGAGAGGAAGGCAGAGCAGAGAGATGAGAGCACTGACCACCTCAGTATCACCCAGTGCACCACAGGTCTCCTAAAGAAGCCCCTTTAGCTTTGATGAGCCCCCTGAATTCCCTAGACTTCTGAGCTGGTGTTTTTTAATCAGATGATTGTATCTTGCCCAGGCAAAGGGGAGAATCATTCAGTTGAGTTTTCTCTGCCAACACAGCATTATCCACTCATCTCTGAGAACATCACTGTATAAAGGCAACGCTTATTTTATCCCACACAGAAATGGGGTGTAGGCAAAAGCAGATGCCTTAAGTATGGCTTATACTCTCTCCAGTGATGAATATAAATGTCTAGGATGACCCCACATCCACAGTCCCTCCCACTACAGCTCTTACCAGCCAAGATATCATAGGATTGCCATCCAGGCAAAGGAGCGTAACACACTTTCTGTCAAAAAAACACTTACCAAAGATGTTCTTCACATTCTGCTCATTTACCAGATAATCCACGTATTGACGAATCACTGAAAGGTTAATTTGTCTGAAATTAAAGGAACCATAGCAACCTTAGGAGCCTCAGCAACTGTAAGTTTCCACCTACAGATATCTTAAACTTCGAGGTTAAGAAAACAAAAAAAAGACATGTATTTTTGAAGCCTTGCATTTGTACACACACAAATTACCCCAAAGTGTTTCACGCTCAGCATGTATTTAACATTTCAGGTAACAGTTCAATTCTGAATTCTTCCAGTTTCTTTTCCTCCTGACAAGCAGTTCACTGTTCCAACCTTTTATCTCAATAGATAATTACTGCAAGGTCATCACAGCAAAGGACTTTTCTGAGGAGATATGAGAGAACGAGAGGAACTCAAACCTTTGTGACTGCTGAGGGAAACAGGATCCCTCTTGAGAGCACAAAGATATTTGTGCAAGTGCTGGCAAATAGTTAAACTACACTTGTAACTGCTGGACACAGTCGGTGAAATGGCATCTGCTGGATGTGACTTTGACCTCTCTCTCTCAGTAAAGGATGAGGAAAGCAACAGACTTCCCTGACAAACAGGGGAAACTGAATTCTAGGTTTATCTTCTATGTAGGACAAACTTCTTGTTTATCAGTGTATAATTCACCATTGTTTTCATTTGTCCAATATACAGACCAATCCTATAGTCTGGAAGTCAACTCTGAAACCTTGACTGGGTTCACACATCACCCAAAATTTCATAGCTGCTTTCCACAGAATGTATCTTACAAGGGCCAGGCATTCCAGACAGAGGGCCTGGATCACTCTCCAAATACATGTTGCAATAAACTTGAGTAGTAATAAAAAATGAAATCAGAAATAAGTTTCCTTTAACAAGAAACAAAGCAGTGACTGCAATGCAAATTAGTTCCCTGACTGAGACAGTACCATGCTTTACAGCACTTCTCAAAAGTAAAGGATCTCTTTCAGAGGACTGTACCAGCAAATCTCCTCCATCTCCCTCAGAAATGCACACAGATCTTGACACATCACCCATCAGAGAAGCTCAGGGTTCTTTGCTGACTCCAAACAACTCTGTCTTGCAACACCACAATGCAGTACATCTGTTTACCACCACTGCTTTGAGGAAGGCTGAATTTCAACTTTTGATTTGATGTTATTTTCAGAACTGTGCAGTCCTTGCAATATTTTCTTCTGGTTTAGACGAATTCCATGCATATGTCCATACACATGAATGTGTGCATGAGCTAGCTAGGGCACAGAAAAGTCTAAAAGGACATCAGATTTTGACAATTATTTCCTAGCTCTTGAGCACTTTTTTACTAGGACTGTGATGTACCTTAACGAAGGTGAAGATGCTGCAATACCCTACACGTACAACCTTACTATGATTTAACTTGCACCTACAAAAGCAGTAGAAAAAGAGATGTGAGACTGATCCAAACTCTCCAAACCCAGACCTACAGCACTTGCTGGGCAACAGGAGGATGCAGAGGTGAAGGGAACCCGCTTCTGGTGCTAGTCAGACCAAACCAGTAGTTTCCCCAGCCCATCAGAGATCTAATTTAAAAATAAAATTAAAACTGATCAGTTCCAGTTAAGAAAGAAGGGAAACTGCTTTTTAAGGTAACAGTAAGCAGTGCT
The DNA here is from genome assembly GCF_000687285.1 of Phaethon lepturus. Lineage (NCBI taxonomy): Eukaryota > Metazoa > Chordata > Aves > Phaethontiformes > Phaethontidae > Phaethon > Phaethon lepturus. The sequence goes on along the minus strand of NW_010535093.1, from coordinate 500 downwards.
ACTCTGACAACATGCCATGTTGTGATACAGGGTCATACTCACCCATCAGGAGTCATTGGAGTGACTGTAGCAGCTACAAGACCCTGTAACTTCTTGCCGGGTGTCATTGAGCTGTTTGGAAAAGAGATGAACACGATTCACATCTTTATTTAAGCAAAGCCCCAATTAACTTCTCTTGACAGCAAAACTAGACAGGCAAAGTTCACAAGAAGTGGACTTTGTAAGAGTGTTATTTTTGGTTAGAGAGAATTGTCTTTTTGTTGTTGTCGTTGAAAGAGCAGCTTATCGCAGCCAGCACCATCCCAGGACAGGACTGGACTGGGAGCACAAGGTGCAGTTACAGACATCTTCTATTTTACCTTTCCTTTTCCACCTTAGAGGTTATGGTCTAGCACACAGCCTGGCAGCTCGGAAGGGACAACGATTTTGCAGAGAACCGGGCTCAAAACCCTTCCCCCCCCGAGAAAGGCAGCCTCACACTGACACCCACCCCCGCCCGG
>NW_010535092.1:0-17585 GCF_000687285.1 Phaethon lepturus | reverse complement strand
GCCCGTCCGGGGTGGGTGGGTGGCCAAGTCGTGCTGGGGAGCGCGGCGGCGAACTCCTCCTTCGTCCCAGTCGTCTCCGCTCCCCCAGGGAGGGGGGAGCGGTTAATTCCCCGGGGAGGAGGGTTTGGGAGCAGGAGGGTCCCTCCGCTCCCTTGTAAGAGGGGCTGATGGGGGAGAGAGGAAAGAGAGCTCTGACTTCAAGGTTAAAACGGAGCGCACCCAAAACGGATGGGAACGAGTGGGTCATCCCGGGTTTCTAAAAGCAACAATGCCAGAATAAGGGAATGGTTTCACATTATATATTTTATTTTTCTTTTCATTCCTATAATTAGGAAACGAAGATTTGGTGACCCAAATAACTTCCATTATACCAGGTCCACGGGATTCTGCAGCAATTACAGTAAAATCCACTCAGAAATGTTGCTAATCTGTCACAGGCTGTTGGGATGGTTGGGGTAAGAGGGGAAGAGGAAGGAAGAGAAGGAGAGGAGTGTTTCCCACCATATGTATTGACAAGAAGAACTTGTTCTTCTGATCAAGTGTGCTGCAGGGACAGTTGCTTAGGTTTGGAAATCAGTGTGCATGTCCATTTTAATGAGGATGATGAAGTTCATCGTGCAGGAGCACACAGAGCAGGTATTGTAATTGACTCCAGACCACAGGACTATCAACACTGACATAAAAAGGTTTTGTTAATTACTTGCTACAGTATCTCCAAGCACTGAAATGCCTGATTATCTTCAAAACTACTGTACACTTGAAATCTTCCTGATTATACTTCAGAGCTTGTTCCAGCAAGGGTGCCCTTTGCTGATTCCTTTGAAAAACAATTAAAGCTGTGCTTGAAATCCATTTAGCTTGCTGATGCTGTTTATCTTTCAGAAAAACTCTGTCTATGCAGCCCGTTCTGCTTCCACTTTTAATTTTATTTAGGCCCCTGCAGGTTACTAGTCTGCTTCCTGGTACTTTGACAGGATCCCCACCTCCCGACTGCCTTACTGAACGATGAATGTTCTGCTGAAACCTCCCAGAGCAGGCAGCCTGGCTATGGACGGCATGCACGCTCCATGCAGTATTTACAAGCCTGGACATCGCAGAAGGTAGGGTGTCACACCAAGGTCACGTCAGGTCCCATGATGAGGCTCTGCGAGCAGGCTGTTGAACTCCGTACACAGGTGAAAACCAGCACACCAGCAAGAGTCCACTGCCCTGGCTCCATTAGCGATCTGATCAGGGACGACAGGAGGATGGATCAGCAGCTCTACAGGAGTCTTAATTTCACCACATCAGGTAAGTTCGCCTAGGTTAATCAGCCACTTTTGATCCTCTATAAAGTGATGCAATTTGATTTTTTGGACCAGTCTTCTGCTATAGCAGGGACTAAGCCAAGGGGATACTTAGAACTGGCCTCCAGTAAAGACAGCCTCTAGTTTTTCTGTCCCTTGCAAGAAAAAGTAATGCCTTGTTGCAGAACATTGAAAATATTTCTAAGTGAGGTTATCTGATCTAGGGATACCTCAGAAAAATTTTGCTGGCAGAAGCCAAACTCACAAAACTAAGGCAAGGGCAATAGATAGTAACTGAGAACTGGGAAGGATCCTGCTGGCTAGTGACAGAGCAAACCGCGGCTCTACGGCACTGCCACTTCTAATAGCTGCCGTGGAAGAAAGCCAACAACACCTGGGCAGAGCCAGGGACGCCCTTGGGTTTAGGTTGTTTTATTACCTTCTGCATATGTATAGACACCTGTGCGAATTGGAATAGAAAAGTCAAGTGGTATTCACCAGTAATGATCTCCCTACGTGAATGTCCTGAGAAATGTTGCCACTCGACCCCATCTCAAAGCCATGCCTGGAGTCATAAGGAACATGGATGCTGTAGGCCCAGTAGTTCTGCTACAGGTAGAAATCAGATAAATTCACTCAGTTATCCCCCTTCCAGCAATTTTAGCAACTGAGCTGGTCTTTGCATGATTCCCAGGTTCTTTAGAACAAAGAATAATATGATATTATAATATTACAATATTACGGATATCTTTTGTCTCTTCAGTACGGGTACTTCAGGAAAGGTAACATCCAGCTGAAAGATTTGTGGACATGCCATGCCAAGGCACCAGGCAAGAAGTACTCATGGCTTCTAAGTAGATGCTCATGTTGTTTTTTTCTAAGAAAAGGTACACATGTGCCCTCTGTCACACCCTCCCTGCCGCAGGTTATATTGGTGCAGGATCCAGGTGCCACTTGGGTGCACTTACTCCCTACAAGTGTTGAAACTAAATGAGAAATCACTGTCTCTAAATCTAGAAAATGAATTTGAACGCTTCTCAAGTATAACAGTGGTTAACATCTCCCTTAGGTCCAGCAATGACCATCAAGAACTCAGTAAGATTAATACCAAAACCAGAGATTGTTGTCCTTTGTATCTGAAAAACTGTCTCATTTGTATAGTGCTGAAACTTTTACAAAACTAGGCTTGAAGGCAACAGAAAACAGTTCAAAATAACAGTAAACAGTCCTGTAAGCCAGATATATCACCTCTGAGTACTTGTTTATTCCTTCTGATATACGCATTGCCCTGGCTAATTTCAACATTTTTTAAACAGCATCTTCAGAGATATTCTAGATTCTTTTGTAATGTATTTGTAGCACAGACATATACAGAAACTCCTAGGGTTCTTCTTTGTCACCAGCAGATGTATGCTGATTTTAAAAATACTGCTTCAAATGGTCTTTGATCACTTCAAGGAATTTCTGGGTTATATCATCTCTCTAAAAGAACTTGATGACTCCAGGAACAATTTAGTGGTCACAGGCTGGACTGATGGTCCCTAAAAATGTTTGCTGAATTTGGCATTTTCTCAGCTTCTCCAGCTTTTACCACCAATTCTTCCAAGATTTCTCTGAAGAAATCTCACCCGTCGTGGACTATTGTAAGAAGGGGACTATTTTTGCCTGGCTCCATATGCTCAGAAAACACTTGAATATCATAAATAGCCTTTTTTTTTTTTTTTTTTTTTTTACTGCCCCTGTGCTGATGTATCCTTCTAATGATTTTTGATGAAGCAGACATTCTGGCCATGCCTCAAAAGCAGTTTTACCCAAAGCTATGGATCTTCAAGTACAGCTTGATCATTTTTTATTTATCACAACACACAAAGAAGGAGAAAAGTTTTTCATCACTCTTCCCATTTCTACCATCAGACTACGTGTAAAGAAAAAGGAAGTCGGTACTTTTCTTGTGGAAGGCATTATCTAACCTTTCTGGGGTTTTTTTGTAAACCATAGGCTCCACCAACATTACAGGTTATATAGGTAAATTACAGGTTACATCCTTTTCCGGAGCAGATTTCATTATTCAGCTGATTTTGACCTAATTTAGTCTTGTTATCAAATCCATGAAGACAGCCAAGCCTATATGGAAAAGTCTGGGAAAATCTTTCATGCCCAACTATATTTTGCATAGTTAAAAGCCTCTAACACTTAGAAAAGAACAGATAAAACTGGGGTCACTGCCAAGCACCTAAATGTTTCTTTATCTGAATAGCTAAGTCATTGATTTATTGGATTTTTTTACAGTTTCTGCCCATATCAGTAGAGTTTCTTACAGTCTTGATCAAACGTCTTCACATACATCCCTTTTAAAGGTCAGGGGTTGAATACCCATTCTTTGGAAGATTTATACTCCAGTCACATTTTTGGTAGATGACCACGAAAAGATATGGATACCTTTCCTGTACAGCTAACTAGAGGGTCTGCCCCTCCCCTCCTTGCACCTCCTCACAGGTGCAAGGGGTCTTTCACTCCCCTCCTCTCCTGCATCCACACACATTAAAGATCACGGGAACCTACAAAAAGACCAGCTGTCCTTGGCTTTATCAAGACTTTGATGTGGAGCTCAGGAGGAGCCTGAACTACTTGTTCAGGGAAGGGTTTTCCATCAGTGGGGACACCAGGAGACTGTGGGCCTCGACTGCAGCTCTAGCGATGTGCTTATGTTTAAGGAGTCTCAATTTCAGGTCCATTGCTTGCAATTTAAGTTCTGCTCTGTGAGCAGTAAGATAGAAGCTTAAGCTCCTTCTGGCTCTTCTTCCAGTCCAGCTTTCCCTCCCTGCTGTAGTTCTGGTAGTTTTCTTTCCAGCTTCTTATTTCAGTATCTGATCACAAAGTTGTTACCTCCAGTTTTAAAAGGATTCCATTGCATTCATTGTAGCAAAAGTGTTACCAGATGCACTTCCTTTTCTCAAGAACTTACGGTCCAGATAGATAAGACTAACTAAGGATTGGACACAAGAAAGTACTATTATTTCTGTTTTGCTGGGAACGGAGATGCAAAAAGTACCATAACACCATGTAAGACATTTGCAGCTGAACAGGAGCTTAATTCCAGTCTACTGTGTCCCAGGTCAGTTCTCTAATCACCACCTCAGCTGTCCTTTCAAAGCACAGCATAAGCTCTGTGTAAAACTGAACCTTCAGCTGGCCCAGCTTTGCTTCACTTCCATGGCCAGAACTCCTACAGAACTGCAGGAACTGATGCTGACATGCATTTAGCCGTGTATTTTTTCCCCTGACATATGGTATTTACAAGACTGTTCCACAGAACCATGGTTATTTTAACACACATGACCTTCATTGCTTGGAATAAGGCTAGAAAATCCTTTGAGTACCAAAAATATATACGTATATATTTAAGCGCACACACACATACATATATTGCTATTACTGATTGCAGTAGGATTTATGTGGATTCTTCTAGTGATTGACACATGGATGTTTAAAGAGGTAAACTGTGACCTTCATATTTGAGACCTCTGTGCACTGCAATGGAAATGCGTTTGTGGAAGCACTCGCTGCAGGAACTGCCAATTTGGGGCAAAAAGTGTTCTCAGCAAGAAAGCATTAGAGAATGCCTATGCCTCTATTTCTCATTTCTCATCTAACCCTACCGCTTCCCCGGCACACCCACAGTCATATATCGGGGCACGTCACTGACCCACATCACACCTGCAGCAGGAGCCTAGGGATGCAGGGGACATGGGGGCAGGTCACAGTCACCTCCTCAGCGGCAGAGTGGGGAATAAAGCAGATCTGATTTCCGTATCTGAAATGGGCATCCCCAGAAAATCTCTTCATGCAGGGGGAAGAGAGATTTTTTCTAAAAGCAGTCCAAGGCTGTCTCTGTCTCATGGAGGTGAAGGCAGCCAGGGTTGTGGGGAGGAATCTGAGAAGCCACTGCCCTGTACCCTGCCTCCCCCCGCCCGGGCTGCCAAATTTAATGCAAAATGTGCCAACATTTTTGGTTATCCCGAGCAATATTGGCAAACCTCCTGCAGCTTTCAGAGGCAGCAGGCAGAGCAGAGAGAGGAGCAGGGGGCTGAGGCAGTGGGCAGCTCACGGGGGCTGCTGTGGCTCAGCAGGAGAGGGAAGGAAGGCTGGGCGCTCCGGCTTGTGGTCTCCTTTGGGCTCCTGCTTTCAGGCAGAGCCTCCTGCTGAGGAGTTTTAAGACAGCTGCATCCCGCTGCTGGCCCCTGCTCCCAGAGGGAACGAGAGAGCAGAAGCACCAACAAACTGCCTCCCTGGAAGGCTTCATGTTCCCAGTCATTGCATGTCTATTAATCCCAGAAGTATATGAGTCATGAGCAGATGCCTGCAGAATGAGGTGAAGAATGCCATGGGAGCCATAGGTCTGGCTCCTGACCCACACTGAAGCCATTGGTGTCAGCTCCGGTGATTTTCTCCCTGCCTTCATGGTGCTTGGCTTGCTCAGGTCTGTCAAAGGCAGGAGGAGCGTTATTTTTCTTTAGAAGAGAGAGCAGGAGAGCTGCAAAGTCTCTGGATTGTACAATGAGGGAGAAAAACCTGAATATTTGACCTAGGTGTTTTACCAGGTACTGCATAAAGAACCCAAAATCCTGCAGACAGGTAAGTGAAACTGAGACTTCTGAATCTCATGACCCGTGTGGGGCTGACTTATGATTCTCAAGTCTGGGGCTAGCAGCACTGACCAGGCTCTGTTTATGCTGCTCTTCCCTCACGTTGCCCTGCTGGGGGGTTGGTGAGCCGTGCTCGGCACCACCCCTGCAGTGACAATGGTGTCCAGTAAAGAAGAGACACTTTGCTTTGATTTGGTTCTCTTCCCACCACTGTTCTCTTTGCTGATGTCAAGCACACACATTAACAGAAAGACCTTCCTTTCTGCCTTGGAGGAGATACATCCTTTATGTCATGACATTTTAAGAAATACTATGGCTCCAGAAGGAGCAAGGCATACAGTCACCTAAAGGTGTTCTGCATCTACCTTCTTACAAGGGATAGCTTTTGTAGTTGTATACCAACTGGTCAAAACCTTCCTCATAATGATAACATCTCTGTACTAAATAGTAATATCAGCAATCATGTTAGGTAGAAAACACTCCTTTTAAACTGTTTTAGCATAAAAACAAACAGAAGGATATTTTAACGCAAATAGAGCTGCCAAGCAGACTTTTGAGATGGCCCAGGGGTCTGTAAACAGCTGAGCAAATTGGCATTTAGAGCTGTACTTGTAAGCTCTGCTTGCAAAGGCAAAATTTGCCATTGTGGTAATACACTTAATGTACAGAAGACACACAACCAGTCTGCTCTTCATTACCATCTGGTGGTTGTTGCATGGAGTGGCATTACTCGCACCTGAAGAAGTTACTGAGGGGAATTTTCGTACCATCACCAGAAAGGAAAGGGTGCTGCAGCAGCAGTAGGCAGCACAGTCTTAAAGGCATCGATACAGAGGCATCAGAAAACACTGACAAAATGAGCAGGTGGAAAAGAGAAAATCAAGAAGCATCTGGTGGTACTTCAGCATGTCATCAAGTAATTTAAGGCATACCTGAACATTTGCAAGGAGCTGAGACCTGCTTGGGGAGCGTACTGCACTGTTCCCTCCCACTGACAGCAATGGCAGCTGAGACCATTTTGCAAGATAAGGTATCTTGTTAACCACTTACTTTTAGTAACTAATTTCCAGATCAATTTCACTACTTACCCAAAGAGGTATCTTACAAGTGGTATCCTAGCACAGGTATTATGTCCTCTGTGGTGAGGATGAGGGAGATAATCTCATGCTACAGATATGGATATATCTCACAGTCTATGCTCTCATGCTAAAGCTAGAAGTAAGCACCATTAAATATGATGAAGCTATCCCTACTCCACACACATTTAGATGTCTCCTCCTCTGGACAAAAAGTGGTTTAGGTTAGGATACCTGAGCAGCTGGGCAGAACAGCCACGGCCTCTGCTCCCATACCTCTGAGGAAGATGCCTGTGTTTGACACACAGTAGTCCCTTCCTCCTGCCCCACCACAGAGCCTCTTCCCCTTCCCACCCAACAGTTTCATCAAAGAGAAACTGTGCCGTGTGATTCAGCTTGGAAAGAACTTTTGGAAGTCAACGATCCAATCTCCTGCTCAAAGCACAGCTAGCCTCCAAGTGAGATCAGGTAGCTCAGCAGGAGATCCTGACCCTTTTCAATCTTCTTTGAGTATTTCTTTTCTTTCAGTATTGGTTATGAAGGAAGGGTAGTCTGCTCTCACACCAAGTAGTACAATAACTGATGAAGTACAACAATACTTTTTTGCTTTCAACTGAGTGCATGGATGAACAGATAATTGATATAGAGAGACAAACCCACCGTAAGTATTTTACAGCAGTAGAAACAGAACTTCTTGGCCACGGTCACAGAGGTGCTAGGCTGGATACAGCATGAGGTTGATCCAGTGCAGCTGCAGCATCTCTTGTCCTATGCACTACATTGAATTTTTCAAGAATGGCATGAAATGAAATGAAATAAAATAAATTCATTATTGTAATTATAAAATTCAGGAAGCATAATACACTTAAAAACAGAAATAGTTTTAGGGCTCATTTGCCTTTTTACCTTTAAAGAAGATGCACTCTTCAGTTCCTTTCCTAGCTCTGCCACTGATTTCTGTGACCTTGGATAAGTCATTTAGGCCAAGTCTTCTCAACAAGTGTAGCTAGTACTAAGTGCATGAATGTATAGGCAGGCTTTTATAAATAAGAGTGACCCAGATCTTGTGGAGGCCAAATACCTAAATCTGCATTTAAAATTTTGATCCCCAGACCTGTGTCTGAACTCCCTCTTCTGTAAATTTTAGAGAAGACTTACATATGTTGCAGGGATATCTGAAGGTATTAATTAGCTCAAATGCACACAGTGGCTTAAAAATGTAAAGTATATAAATACTATGTATTAGTATCAAATAGGTCAGTATTTAACCAATACTCATATCCTTGTTTAGACATTTTGTCGACTTTGTGTCTCATTTTGGATGTTTAATACATAATCAGCTTTCTAAATATTTCTGTGCTGGACATAGATACTGGAGAACATGAGATTAACAGTATCTGAGAAATAAACGCTCCTCAAGCCAAAACACTGTCTACATGAACAGGCCTCCACAGTCACCTCCCAGACCTCTTAGCCCACTTAGACCTGAGAAATGAAAGACTTCCACTGATGATGGTGAAAATGAGTGGGTGGAAAACCCAGGGGACAAAAAGGAAGCTGAATATTTTACAGAGACAAATACACAGTTCCAGGAAGCAGACTTCACAAGATGGATGGTTTTAACAGAATGGATGAGATCTGCACTCATGAGCACTCTTTCTTATCTCATGGAAAACCATCTGTGTCTTCTCTGTCCTATTACTCTGGAGCAATGCATGCTGTTTTCCCTGCTGTACGGTTCAGCTCATAGCCCCAAAAGATGAAGTACAAATCTACCCTGACTTACGTACGGTTTAGACACCAGGGTCATTTAGGTTCTGTTCCAAAACTCACTGAAGGAAACTAAAAACCTGCCACTCACCTTGGGGATTCTGGATCAGAACCAGAATGCATTTTTCACTCTGAGTTCCTCATTTACTATGGTGCTAGGTTTTTCTCTATATGTATAATACTTTGTTTTCTTACAGCCTCGTTGTTGGTGGTTTTATCCTATTACACAAATGTTCTAATTCCTCAGTTCCCCATCTGACAGGCAGACAGGCAATATTTTGCCTTCATCAAAGTGGGGTGGAGAGGAATTTGACTTGGCTGCCACTCCTGTGGCCAACCCCTCAGGCTGGTTTAGCGCAGAGACAATACTGAAACGTTTCACAGATTTTTCTGAAAAGAAAACCTTGATAATGTCCAGAAGCTGAAGTAAAACTTAAGCCTTAGTGTGCCAGGTGAAGGGAGAGAAACTTTCTGAACCAAGGAACAAGTCACTTTAGGAAATGCTTGGCAAGACAAAGGAAGGCACAACAGAGAGGTTAGGAATACGAGAAGTTAACTCATGGGAAGGAACCCAAAATCATCCCGTACAGTAGGAAGAGTTGAGAGGGAAATGCTTCCAAATTATAAAATTAAGTATGTTCTTGATATTTCATCTTTTGGCATCTTCTGCCCATGAAACTAAGTCTTCTTTCAACTTCTTTCACTGCTCTCCAGAGATGGTATTAGAAAATATCTGAAGCTAACACTGTTGACATCACACCAATGCTTGCTGCTGCTCAGGGGAACAACGGATGCTCCCCCACCCCTTATCTCACCCTTAACTGCTTGCTGAGCACTCAAGTTCTGCTGATTGCCCTGGAAGAGGAGTCAGGATGGCTTTGCTCTCTGTGGTGGGTTTGAAGGCAGCCACAAACAGTTCAGTCTTTTCCAAAATGCATGAACAGTGAATAAACCAATAACCCCTGTTGCTCAACCATCCCCCCATGGGCCTCTTAGAGCAGTTATCCCTGGGAGAGCCTCTGTGCCCCTGTGCCCAACACTGCTGCGGGGAGAGATCTCAACAGTGGCTGCACAACTAGTGACATCCCAGTTTTGTGATCTGGCTGAGGAACCTCTATCTCATGTCTTTACCAGTTCTCTTTCTTTGTGTTCAATTTCTTTTTTCTTCCAAATCTTATCTTTGCACTGATTTTAGGCTTTATTTTAGGGTTCTTTTTCAACTAGCCAAAACCAGCACAAATGACAGGGCGTAATCTGTTTCTCAGTTTATGGACCGCTTCCAGTGACTGCTGCCAGCCCACATGACATATATAAATCATGGATTTTAGACCTGCACCCCTGAATCAGTTAAAGAGGTACGTAAAATTACTTGTTGTCTTACACCTCCCTGTTGACAAAGTGACTCCCAGCTGAAGAGATTCACATGTGCTCTTTATTTCAGCAAGCAAGAAGCATCTATCATCTCACTCATCAAATGTGCTCCTGAGACAAGAAAGAAGTGTGCAAGCAGATGTTGTGTAGGACTATTGCATTTGTTAAAATCATGCCCACTTTGTTTTCTCCCAGCATAGGTATGACTATACGTGGCGATACATATCTAATGCTGTCACTTTTATGGCTGTAAATCTACTCAACAGAATTCCAGAGGAATTTGCCATCGGCAAAGAAATCAGCCTGTAAGTTTTCAGTCTGGCAGCTTTTATTGTTATATTTTGCTGTTCTTCTAATACTCACTTTTAAATCTGAGAGGTGGAATATTTTGAAAACATATTCTTGAAATATAATGCAAATTTTCAGTCTTGTCACCTTTGTCCTTGAAGGCAGCAGAAAACCTTGATAATGAGTAGAAATATAAAATGCCTACCTTTCGTGAGGCAGGTGCAACAGCAAGAAGGTAGGGAACAGTTTCTATTTGTGGTGATGATTCTTGGCTCTGTTCTGGCTTCTACTCTTCAGGGTCTTACCATATATAGACACAACCTCTTAAAAAATAAGTACTATACAATCTCAACCAAAATGTCTGTTTATTTCCTTACTGAACCTGGCTGTTGGAGGAGTATGTGATTTGGAGGAGTATGTGATTTGGAGGCTGGGTCTCCAATGCATTTAAGGACATTTTCAGGTAGATCTAATTTTAAGACTGGAAGTGCTAACCAATGGAAAAGGCCTCTGTTCAGCACCAGTTTTCATCCCAAATAAGACTTAAGTTAAAACCCCAAAACTTTTAATGCAAAACTAGTTTTGAGGAAAAACTAGTTAGGACCTTCAATCCCCTCAGCAATGAAACACAGCAAATAAGCAGGGGCTAATGAAGATGAACAAAGGAGCTGGAACTACAGTTTGCATGGAAGAACTGCAGACCATAAGTGGAGGCAGACAGCAATGTTACCACCTTTTAGAGTAACAGGATCACAAAGTACTTGAAATTGGGAGGGGAAATTATCTATCGCACCTCCTGCTCAACTGCAGAGCTGAGTTCAGCTCCTGCTCTGAGCTGCACTAACCTCAAAGACAGATCAGGTTGCTCAGGACTTTAAAAGGAGTACTTTTTAATTCTAAATTTCTTGAGAGAAAATAATGCAGGAATCTGTCTTTTCTCAACAAAAAGTTCATTTTGAATAAGTATTTGCTTTCTTCTTCCGGACGAAGGAATGCTTTGGCCAACACGTTTATGTGAAAATATCCCCAGAAAACTTGCTTGTGTGACTGAATTCAGCCATTCTGTCTTCATTGCTAGAAGCAAACTAAGCCAGGCTCTTATTTACGTGACTCACAGATTCATAAGCGTACTTAGCGAGTGCATCACATCACTGAAATGGGACAAAGAGAGACATTGCATTCTAGTGGCTCAGAGTGGTAAAATACTTCTGAGTATGAGAATACTACTTGTATTTCTGTACTTACTACTTTTAAAAAGACTTATTTAACCTGACAATTTAAATAGGATTTTGCAGTGAGCTGCTTCAGAAAACAATGAAAAGGCAAAGCTGGAGAAAACGAACTCCATTTATCAGAAAAATAATTTCTGGGCCATTCCAGTAACAGTGCTTCATTTCTTATACCAAAAAAACCACCATACAAATGAAGACAGGACCAGACCTAAACATCATAGAAGCAAAGGTCTCAATCCTACAAATACATACACAGTTTGCCACAGCGTGCATCAGCCTGTTAAAATCAAGGGAGCTGCTTGCAATGGAAAGGTATACGTGTGCTCGGTTTCTACAGGATAATAGATCAGGTATTAACTCTTTCTGTCCTGCTTCTGACATCTCACCAGCACTGATCAACCTTAATTGTTAGGAACTATATATAAGGAAGTACCTGAAATACATTTTAACAGGAATTATAACAATATCACACTTCATATGTCTCTGTTCTTCAAATAACTCCTTAAAACCAGCCTCTGCAGTACTGTCTGCAGCTGCCTGCCTTTTTTTCAGTGACACTTAAGACTACTGGCTACTGGTAGTTAATACTCCACTGAGGCCACCAAACCATGCAAATGCATACAGACTAACTTCTTCACGTCTGTCTCAACACCTGTTGAATGTCTTCCTAACTTATCCTGGATGGTTTGTTCTCTGAAGCCAGGATCTTCTCTTTTCATCATTTCTATAGCACCTGGCACAGCGATCTTAATCTTCAGCCTCTACTACTTCTCTTGAGCTACCATCAGGGGAAGAAGGAGCTCATGAGTCTCCCATACCTGGGATGAAGGACTTGGAAAGTCAACAGAGTTGTCTCCCAGAGGCAGCGAGGAGGGGGGCAAAGAGGATGTACTGCCGGGGGGGTTCTGCATTAGGCATGCAGTGCTGGACTCGCGCGCCTTGAGCGGGAGCAAGTTCTGTAACGTTAAGAAAGGATGTCGGATGAGTGGTGTAGACACAAGGCTGGGAGATCTAAAAAGTGATTTCACAGGAGTGTTACAGATGTTTATCTGGCATGATTTAAAGACTCGCTGAATTATTCCGGCTGTAGATATTACAGGACAAAAAGAATCCTGTAGCTCTTATTATTTCTCACTTTGATTATTAAAGGTGAATAACTTCAATTCACAGTTTTGATATTTACTATTAATTCTTTAAAAGCACTGTCCTAAGTGTTTTACAGGCTCTTAAAAGAAAGTAGAACCTGCACTGAGACGATCTTAATTGGCCTTTCCAGCATATAAAAAGAGGGATAAAAATGGGGCACAAAGACAGCTTAAGTTTTGAGCTGTATCTTTTTTATTTCCTGAGGGAAGGGCGAGGATGTGGAGGCTTACCGAGAGACCCGAAGGAAAGGGAAATGGCTGGGAGTGTGAGGTGCTCTCCTCAGCACAGGGTGGCATCGCACCGTCACTCCCAGGTTAAAGCACCAGTTCAGTGTGTCACTCCACAGCTCTTCTCGATCGCTTGCGCAGCTCTCCCGCCGCCCTGAAATCCCCGAAGCACAGTCCAAGTATCTCCAGCTTGCCATTTTCTGCCATCCAAGAAGGCTGTTCACAAGCTGCATTTGACTCAAGGGATTACTGTAGGTATAAAATGACATTAGCATTATCACTAAGCAGATGAAATATGTGACCTATTTCATTACCTGCCTCTTTAAGTATTAATATTAACAGGGTTTGGGTTTTTACCTGAAAATGTAGTCATTTCAGAATTCCTAGGTTTCATTTCATAGTTTTCAAACCCAACCATTTCGCTTAATTTTTACAAATTTGAAAATTTGTTCTAAAATTTTGAATATGCTTTATCAGTATAGTTACTGCAAAATGTCACCTGCTCAGTGCCACGTATGAAAAAATGTATATCCATCCTAATTACCTTTTTTTTTTTTTTAAACCCGTGGCATATGCAGTCTGGCAAGCCACACAGCCAAGCAGCCAGCAGGGCACAAATGTCTGACAATGAATAATCCAAAGATCCTGAGCTCAGTTTCCCATTCTGTTTTCTGGGCACACTGTTACCCCGTAATGCAATTTTGCTAATTAATGATGCTGCTTTCACACTTAACACCGGTCTTGCTTCTGGCCTGCTTCTGTGGCCGATGTACCTCTTTCCACAGTAGTTCTCCCTGCTGACTGGAAAACTGCAAATCCAGCTGGACACTTCGATTATGAGTATCCTGGGTCTGCAAGTCCCTATTTCGAATTACTCAAACAAGTCAGTATTACAAATATTAGCTTTTTCAGTTGTCACCTCCACATAAAAAGTGCAGTGTGAGGCACACAGCTCCCCTTCTCTGTTGTGAGCAGAATCACAAAGACACACCTTCCTTCATTCTACATTTAAGGCACAAAGTATTACTAGAGAGAGATGCATGGTCACCGCTTTTGCAAGTTTTTTCCCCCTAGTTTCATTAAAAGTTGTGGTCTTCCTTCCTACAGATTTTACTCTGTGGAAAACAGGAAGAATTTCCCCCCTTTTCAGTGATATTGCATTCTTTTTGATTGTCCAACATTGTCTGAGCAGGAAGTTATCTTTGTACTGTGTGCCCTTTCTGATTCCAAATGAAAATAAGCATTGCAAAAAAGATCTTTCATAAACTGGAAATGTTTCTTTGTGTAGGAAGAAAGGTTCCCTCATGAAAGTTTATGGACAACGAAGGTGAAAAAAGAACATGCAGTTGGCCTTGGATGGTTTTATGAATCGTGCTTCGAGATTATAGTATTTGTCTTGCTTCTAGTAAGCATTCAACATGCCTCAGAATAGGAGAGAAAAAGTCATGGTTACCATGCCAGAGCTAGTGGATTTAAATTGTTTTAGTTTTCTAGTGTTTATATATGCTTAATTAAGGTGAAACTATTCCCCACTGAAAAGGTCTGCCTTCACTAACACAGCACAGAAAATATTTTTTAAAAGATCTATTTACAAGAAGGATATATGTCTATCTCATAGACCCTATAAATACTAAACCCAGTGTAGAAATGAGTGGGATAGGAATTTAGCATTATCATTAGCAATGGTTTAAAGAAAAGAGATTATTGAACAATGAATATGAGAAAATAACCATAAGAAAAGACCATCAGAGCAGAAATTGAAGCCACCACAGAAGTCTGTTTTTCTTTAAAAGTATTGCAAAGTAGTGGCAAAAGTCTCTAAGATTAACCTCCTAGGTTTTTAGCCACTAAGCAGCCTGATTTCCGAAAGTGCAAAACAGCACATCTACTTATATGCCTAAATTCCGGGGTGCTCAGCAAATTCCAAGATGCCTAAAAGCCACACTGGGGACCCATCAGGTTTCACTCGGCCTGAGTGCATGAGCAAACTCCACTGAAGTGGATGGAGAGGCACACTGCTGTGTTTTGAGTCAAGTTTATTGGCTGCAGAAGCAGCTGCAGTTTGTAAGCCACATTTGTAAATCACACCTCCAGATATTTCATCACCTGTAAAAGCTTTTAAATGTTTGTGAACAACAGTGATAATATCTGGGCTTTGAAAGTTAGCCTCTTTGCCATGCTCACTCATTTAGGACCTCACCTGTTCTTTGTAAAAGGCGTTGTTAAAGAGCTGCCAAAAGCAAGAATGCAAGGAGCATTTTTATCAAAATTACGACAAGATTCTTCCGCATTGGTGGCCTGGAAAAGCATGCTATATTTTCCTAGAAATAGATCTTCTGCAAAGAAAGCAGAACATCAATAGTCCTTAAACTTCAAATAAAACCATTAGGCATTTCAGTTGGTAACACATGGGAGAGTGGACGTTCTGCTGTTAATAATTTAACATTTTCAGTCCTGGAAGCCATGGAAGACGGGTCCCAGTCACGTTCCAATCATCCACTCTATGGGGCAAAACAGATCCTCCTTACCACCCCTGCTGTGGCAGTGTAATGCCATGCAGCTCCTCTTTCGTGTGGTTATTAAAAGGACCATACGAATCTCTTTGTTCCCAAGCCTCAACCACTGAGGGATCTTTTCAGTAATGTCTCCACACAGTGGGATATTTGCAGTTGTTTCAAGACCCCAGGTAAGAGCCCAGATGTCCCCAGTGACCAAACTGAACAAAATGGACCTGTATTTCCATAGTGTGCCGCCTTTGGGAAACAGTCAACCGCTTAGTGGTCATTTTTGGGATGCTCAGTGGAGCAAGCTCGATGCTGGTCTGCAGAAGACAGGGCTGCTCAGCTGGGAGAGCTCTCAGAGGAACCGGCTTGCCAAGGAGAAGACCCTCACCCTTCCTGGAAGTACGGCATCCCTAATGGGAGGAGACCTGGAGGGCTGGCTCCTAGCTCACACCTTTTCCAACCAGATGATAAGCTCCAGAAATGTGCCTAAAACATTTCAACCACTAACAGGCATCCAGTCCAGGGACCCGGCTACAGCTAGTCTGCACTAAAGCTGCCCTGAAATGTACAGAGAATGAAGAATTCATATAGCATAAACCCCTGCACTTACGCCTTAAGATGGATTTTGGCAAGCCATAGAGAGCAGCGGTCTCTCTTTCATACGAGCATATCTGACTTTCACATGGCTTATGGCAAAGCTAAAACTGTCTGCAGGATGTAATATTGCACACCATCAAGAAGTAAAAGGGACTCTATAGACCCATGGAAAATCCTAATTCAGTGTTTCAGAGAAACCAGGTAACTTTATTATGGCTATGTTTGATACAACTCTGAATAGAGAGATACTTTTTGGCAGACTTCTATAGGCAGGAATTTTATTTTTTTTTAAAGTGCTAAAGCTGCACCAATTAAATTAAACACTACTAAAATGTAGTCATTATGATTGGTAAATTTTAAAAACTCTTTCCAAACAGCAGTGTTAAAGTACCATTGGGTTGAGCTGGGAGGTCACATTTTTCAGCAACTAATGACTAAAATAGGAGGAAAAGAAAGGTATGTTCACTGTAAAAGTCCTCAAAGGTGATTGGAAATATTTATTATGCTGTTACAAACCATCAATAAAATAACTGTTTTCAGAAACTTGTATTGTCATGGTTATAAGAAGTAGCTGTGAGGGTAAGAGGCTTCTGTAATCTCCCAGGAACTATGTTGTGCTCCTCACTCCAAGAGTGACAGATTTGCACAGAAATACACGTAGTTAAAACATTCAAAATTATCATTACAATATGTGTCACAAAGTATGATTTAAATATTCCTGCATTTTTCAAATATTGTGGCATATTTCCAACCACAAAAGCATCACCGGAAGCCTGACTTTTCTCAGAAGTAAGTCCGCATGGTGTCATTCAGAAACTTCAAACACCTATCCCAAGGTCACCACGCACAGGATTGCACAGCGCGCAGATGAGGTGGGTTGAACTTGAAAGGGATAAATGTGATCTCTGCTGAGCTACTGTGCCGGGAAACAGAGCGGCACCGGCAAAGTCATAAATTGTTCACAGGGCTCCGATTAGTCAGCGTGCAATATTGCTCACAAGAGGTCGGGCTATGTTACAGTGTCAATCCATAGAGCCCTTAAAAAAAAAAAAAAATCCTCTTCCAAACGCAAGACCCATCACTTTGGTTGAAAAATAGCAACTAAAAATCTGCTGTGATCTCCTGCATATGCCACAGCGGGCGCTTCTGCGGGACAGCTCCCGCGACAAACCTGCTCAAGGGGCAGCGCCATGGACGGACGCGCAGTTAAGCCTTCACAGCTGGACAAAGCACTACTTGCACCCAAACCCCGCACCATCCTTTCCAGTCTCCCAATTCCCCTTTACGTTACGAGCCTACCAGCGTGAATTTTCACAAACAAGTGCCCTTAAGGATTATTTATTCTCTCTTGACGAGAAGTTCGGGCCCCCGCGGGGGCGGCGGCACCCGGCCCCGGTGGCCCCTCACGGCAGCCCGGGGGCTCTCGGTCCCGATCTGCCCAA
>NW_010535091.1:0-3520 GCF_000687285.1 Phaethon lepturus | reverse complement strand
CCTTTCCAACCTAGTGATTCTGTGAAAATACAATACAGTTTCCAGGTGTTTCACAACAGTAAAAGTAGAGAAATAAGACCCTGCATAACACTTCCCTTCCTCCAATCCATTTATGTTAGACCCAAAAAAAGAAGGCATCACAACTTCAGTCACAAGAGCTTTGATCAGAATTTACATCTTATAAAATATGGGATAAGCCAACAGAAACAGTTAAGCCAGGTTTGGTTAAGTTCTACCACCAAAGCTACCAATGTATTTTTACCATCAGCATTTGAAGCCATTTAAGAGCAGCTTTTCCCAAGTTTATGTGTATGTGGCCCTCACCACTGTGACTTACACAGAGGTTTACAGCTGCAACTGTACTAGCTTTGCATCTGTTAGCACAGATGCTGGTAGCAGTCTAACCATGGCAACATGAGATTAAGCATGGGCTGCAAAACCAATCTGTAAGATGGGTCAATTCACAATTGGTGTTAAATATCGTGCTGTTGCTACCAGACAGCTACTGTGCTTGAGACAGGTCAAATGTGCCATTGCTGCAATGCAGACATACTTAAACACTGTAAAGTGTGGTTTAGCACTGCAAACCTTGGTGGTTTCCCATGGTTGACAGTGTCACTGGAGGAAGCTCTGAGTAGTCTTTTCACCATACCTATTAATACAAGGTTAACAAAACTAGAGCAGGAAAAGACTTTATACTCTGCCTGAAACTCAAACTCTACATGGCAATTGTATTAAGCTGTGACCAAACATTATTTTGGAAAAAAGGTATTATATAAGAGTATTTATCAATACATTCATAACTAAAGCAAAGCAGCCTCTGGCGGTTAGAAACACCAGCCTTCCTTATAAAAGGAAAAGCACCTGCAGGTCAGTTGTGCTGTAGTTTTCTATTTAAAGTACTTGCCAAGTATAGAATGGGCACTTTCTGCCCATGTGTTTTAAGCTCAGCATTGTGGCACACCCTGGGTGACACACTTGCACTTTGGGTGACAAGCACAACAGAACTTGGAAGCATGTCAATAATATACCTTAAACCTCATCTTAACTTACTAGAGCCAAATCTTGCTCTGAAAAGGTGCCAGCTCCACAAAGTGCCACACCAGGTTGTTTCCCTGGCCATGCTACAGAGCTGTGAGCCATTTCACACTTCTACACTTGACATCAAATCCCACATACCGGTTTCGCTACACTGAGAGACTTTATTTGAACCTAATCCTCAAAGCACAGGAGCTAAGACCTAAGGCAGCTGTAGCAGAAGAGCACAGGAGCTGGAGCAATTAAGACAGTAAAAGAAAGAAGTCCAAGAGGTGGGAGGTGAAAAAGCCAGGTAGCTCTGAAATCAGTGCAGATCCCTCTGACACTTCAAACTGTTAGGCAGCCATGGCATCGCTTTGCCTCCTCCAACAAGACATTTACACAGGTTCTCCCCAATATTCTTCCTGAGAATTATTTGTGAAGCCTGCATAGCTTACATCTCCCCCAGCAAGCCTACATACCCAGGCCTTGACTTGATGGCTTTCTCTTCAACACCAGGAAGGTCCCCCTCCCCGCCAGGTTAAGTTACACAACCCTAACTTTATTTTTTGCTCTTAGAGAATTGCTGCAACTACCTCACGGACAAAGCCTAAGCAGAAGAGTATGACTTGTCAGTACATCAGGATCTGTGCTGGGGCGCTTCAGGAAACTGCTCAGGTTTTTTATTTTTAAAAACCAGGAATAAGCAGAAGTTCTTCTTTTAAAAAAAAACGACAAAAAACTCTTTGCTTTTGTGCTTAAGAAGCATGAAAGCTATTCACTTGACAATTTCTTCAGTTATTCCAAATTTAAATATCGTAGATAAAAAGTCACTGGAAAGCTGCCTAGCAGAAAAGGACCTGGGGGTGCTGGTTGACAGCCGGCTGAACATGAGCCGGCAGTGTGCCCAGGTGGCCAAGGCGGCCAACAGCATCCTGGCCTGTATCAGGAATACTGTGGCCAGCAGGAGTAGGGAAGTGATTGTGACCCTGTCCTCGGCACTGGTGAGGCTGCATCTCAAATACTGTGTTCAGTTTTGGGTCCCTCACTACAAGAAGGACGTTGAGGTGCTCGAGCATGTCCAGAAGTCTTATGAGGAACGGCTGAGGGAACAGAGGTTTTTTAGTCTGGAGAAGAAGAGGCTGAGGGGAGACCTCATCGCTCTCTACAACTACCTGAAAGGGGGTTGTGGCAACGAGGGTGTTGGTCTCTTCTCCCAAGTAACCAGCGATCGGACAAGAGGAAATGGCCTCGAGTTGCACCAGGGGAGGTTTAGATTGGACATTAGGAAAAATTTCTTCATCAAGAGAGTGGTCAGGCATTGGAACAGGCTGCCCAGGGAGGTGGTGGAGTCACCATCACTGGAAGTGTTCAAAAAACATGTGGACATGGCACTTCGGGACATGGTTTAGTGGGCATGGTGGTGTTGGATTGATGGTTGGACTTGATAGTCTTAGAGGTCTTTTCCAACCTTAATGAGTCTGTGATTCTGTAAACATACAACTTAAACCTGTTTTGGAAGAAAGCTTTCCTATGTGCTATTTATAAAAAGCAAACCACTTTCTACCTACAGATTTAATCAACTATGCTATTGTAAGATATACCCATTTTATATAATGTTAATTTATCCAGGGTCATGCATAGGAATCCATTACAGATAGTAAACAGCATAGGGACTAAGTCTTCTAAATTATACTGCCTCTTACTGCTGTCAAAGAACATTTTGACCCTACCTTACATTCATTCAAAGCTGTACAAACCCCCATACTTCTACATGACTCTTCCAATCCTAGTCCAGGTCCTTCAAATGAGAACCTCTTACAGGCACCAAGAGATCTAGAACAATACGTTGCATTGGCTCCTTCATCCTGTTTGTGTAGCATCTGCAGACTATTCTCGACAAGTGCCACGCTTCACCCACACAAAGGGCCTAACAGATGATAAATTCTGAATTATGCATCCCTTTACTCCAGTCTAACATCAGACCATAGCAATTAATGTTCAGAGTAAGTGTGACATGGCAATAGTTAACAGCTTTACTAAAGCTCAAATAAACACGTACCAAAAGAAAGCTTGTTGGCTGCTACCTAGCAGAAGACAGTACTTGGTTGACCATATAAGCACCTAGCAAACACAAACCTTTCTTGGAAGGAAGAAGCCAATTTCCCATAAACCTCCTATTTCAAGTTGACATAATCTAGTTATTAATCTCCAAATTAAGATCCAAATTCGACATGCCAACAGGAGGCTTTAGGCTCAGCCAGAATTTTGTCATACTCGGTTTTTCTGCATTACTACAGTTGTAAAAGTTATGTATCACATAAAAGTAACTAACAAAACAAAAGTTCCTTCTGAGCACAGGGACTCTCCTTCCCACTGTCATCATATTCTTCTTCCATAACACACCTCCTCTATAGTATTTTCTTTTAATAAAAAAAAGTTAAAAGAGAGTTGAGCAGATAGAATAGAGTCACTCTCATGACTGGAATGCTGCAATGGATGG
>NW_010535090.1:0-15666 GCF_000687285.1 Phaethon lepturus | reverse complement strand
GCGCTTCTCGCCCCGGGGCTCCGTGGGGACAGCCTCTTCCAGGGGGACATTCCTGGACCCCAGGTTGCCTCCTTGCCAGCTTTGGTGCCATCGTACCCTACCTTCTCGCCAGGTGCGGCTACCTTTTGCTTCCCCATATTCCTAACGAAGAGGCTTTTTCCCCTGTACCCAGCAGAGATGCTGCTTTCCTTTGGAGGGAGAAGACCCATCTGGGTTTCTCCTCTCCCTTTTCACCTCCCTGATGAGCGTTTCTCAGCTCAGGATGGAGAGCCATTTCCATTTCAATATGATGCAGCGAGGAAGATGGGGAATCCTGGGCAGCTAGGGCTCGGGAAATGCCCCTTCCTTTTTCATACTCCTTCTCACCCTGGCACAGGCATTTAAGTAGTAACACTCCTTTGCCAGCTTCTTGGCTGTTCCTTCTCTCTGGAAAGAGAAATGGGAGTGGGAGGTGGGGATGTATGTGTATGTGTGAGAGAGGAAACAACTGTTACACCTTTTGTCATCAAGACAAAGAACTTGTCTTCATCTCCCTATGTCCCTCCCTCTGGGTGCATGTTGGCAGCACCTCAGCCACTTTGCATTGCTTGCCGGAGATGCTTCATAAGGATTCGGTGTGGCCCTGACCTGCCCTTTTTTGTTGTTGTTGCCAATTATGATGGTTCCGATAAAAGGACATGTTGATATGTTTCCAAACAGACTTGTGGTTTGCATTCCTGAAATTGCTGCATTCTCATTTATTTATTAAATTGGAGGGGGGGGGGATGACAACAGGAAGGGGGATATGTTTTTGTGGCTTATTGTAGTTGTTTGGAAGGCACAAGATCATGTGGAATTGCAGCACTGTAATATGGAGTATATTAACCAATGCTTTCTCCCTCTGTTTTATTTGTCTTCTAGCCCTGCAGTCTCCACATCATCTACTGTGTGAGGAATGATGATTCCATGAGAGAAGTTCCTTTCAATTACCTGTCTGCTCCTATTGCATGCTGCTCCTGGCCAGTGATGAGCCATTTGGCTAGACTGGGATTTACCGTGAAGAAGGGAGAGGCAGAATATGAATTGTAGACATCCCATCAAGTTCCTTACTCACTGTTTTTACTGTGTCTGTATATAAATCTGCTAGTATCGAGCACACACACTCTTAAACCTTCATTGGTATTCGCAGAATTGCTACTGTGTAAGAGGACTGGTATTTATCACCGTCATGGCTTCAGTCTGGAAAAGACTGCAGCGTGTTGGAAAACATGCATCCAAGTTCCAGTTTGTGGCCTCTTACCAGGAGTTGATGGTCGAGTGTACCAAAAAATGGTAAGAAGCGGCTCATGTTGCTGCACAAATGGTAGAATAAGTTGCTGGTGCTGAAATAGGGTGTTGCTCATTTTGTATGGTTTGGTGTGTGTGCATTGGTCTTGCCTCCTCTCGCTTTCTCTTGCCTGCCCATTGCAGAAGCAGCTGCATGGGGTGCTTGTCTTTCTTGTTGAGTGCTTGCTTTGCATGCTTATCTTGGACCTGTTGGTTTTGTTCTGTACTCTGGCATTGTTGTTACCATGCAGAGGATGGTGCGTTCATTAGCTCGGCATCTGTGACTTAGTAGTGTGGTTTCGGTTGTTGGTTGGTTTGTTTTGTTTTTTTAATATTTCCTAAGACATGTTTTCCAACTTCCAACTCAACTCCTGGTGCTGAGTGTTACCTGTTGACACTGTTGTTAACTGACTGAGGCATTTGAGATCAGCCCTGAAAATGGCAGTGTTTTAAGCTAGGGTGGATACCCATTTCAATGTTGACTTTTTTTACCTGAAGATGTCTTGTTTCTCCTCCTTCCTTGTTCCTTTCCATCTTTTAACAGGAAGACGCAAGAGGCAGATCCTTGGGAATTGTGTTAAAGTATTTGTTTAGTCAGGCAAGAACTCTTGTGTAGTGGTGGTCCAGTTGGATGGCTTTGGAGCTGACTAGACATCAGTCAACAGTTAATGGTATATGGGTCTGGTGCATCTTCCTTCCTGTGGAAAATGAGCTTAAATAAATCTGCTAGGGAAGACTAGAAGCTGCTTTTAAATAGTCAAGCAAAGATCTCCATTATACAAATACATAAGTGACGCTTTACATATTTGGAATATTGACCTTACTGTCATAATCCCTCACATTAGTGTGAGCCGGTAGCATCAGGGGACAGAGAAAGTACTTTCCAGACCTTGTGGACTGAGATGTTCAAATTGCCTTGTAATAAACTGCAGCCTCCTTTCTAATATTTGGCCTTTCTTCTTGTTGGCAAATTTAGCACTTAGATTGGCTGCTTTCGCTGGTTATGAGTAATTGCCTTTACAAATCTATCTCTTGGTGTTGGAAATCTCCATCAAATGTGCTGAAAGGCTGCTCTCTGCTCTGTCTTAAAGGAACACTGTCAGGTTAAAAAAAAATTTTAACAAGTTATCTTCTTGCCTAAAATGTTTTGCAAGAGATTAAGAAGCAAAATAGTTTTGGAAGTTGAACTTGCTTTCACAGAATAAACTACAAATAAAAACCTATTAAAAGTTGAAAGAGACTGTCGTGATTATCTTATGGAATCTACTGTCTAGTTCAGGCCAAAGAGTTTTCCACAGTAATTTTGGTTTATCAGGCTTATTTCTGCAGTTGTGTTTATTGCTTTTTATGTTTTGTTTGCACAAACTAGCCTGTTTTGGCTTTCATTTTCACTTTGATTCACTCCTTGCTTGACAATTTTGCAGAATGCTTCAGCACTAAACTATGATAATGCTGCAGGGGGATGTTCAGATTGGATCTGCAGCTAACTTTCACTTGATTTAAGAAAAGTAACACACAAAAGTGTGTGTTACAACAATCTTGTCATTTTAGAACAATTAGCTTATTGTTTAATCATAGAGTGCCCACCTAGCAAAATGCCTTTTATGAAGTAGTGAAACAGCCTTTCAAAACCTCAGATATGCAACTGATTTTTTTTTAAATAGGTTGTCTTTCTGAATCTTCATTTTATGTTCTTGAATTTAAATATATGCAAGATCAGTGGCTTGTGTTGGTTGTGACGCAACAGTGTGGTGGTGAAATGTGGATGAATTCTAGGAAAAATAACAATAGGGAAAAACATCACTCACATGATCACTTGATTGTAGGGTTTTCTATTCTGCTTCCTCTTGTTTGGAGAACCTTAAGAAAAATGTTCTTTAAGCATGCAAGCTAAAATACAGTATTTCTGCCATAAGTGGAACTCCTATATGAAACAAAAGGGTAAATATTTATATGTTTTGAGACCCTTCAACTAAGTCTTTCCTTAACTTTGGAGAAGATACAGTTTTGCATGTGCTGACAGAATCACTGCTTCCTCTTATTTCTAATGCTTGTCTCTGAGTTTGGCTCCATGTGAGAACAAAACAGAAGAAATGAACTCCATATGCTGTTCTTGCTGAAAGCACGCAGTACGTATTAAGTGTCAGTGCTGTTAGTCTGCAGTTTGTTTGATCGAAATGTAGTAAGCAGTAAGTTATTTTAATGTACTGGCATTTTAACAATGCAGTGTTTCTGGAGGAAAAGAATGCTCCGTTCATATTTTTAAATAAATGACAATACAGTCATAAACACATTTGAATTGAGATATGTGTGTTAGCAAGGATTGTGCATGACCAACACAGGCTGTGGTGCCTGTCTGTGAACTGCTATCTTCTGTTAGGTTTACATTTTCTAACTCCTCAGAAAGTCTTGTGCTTCAGAATATTTTTGTAACTGATTGTGTGCGGTTTGTAATGTTGAGTATGTTTCTGGTTGGCTTTTATACTTTTTGTCTCCTCTGAACTTGTATTGATTTGAATATTTTTTTTTTCTTTTAACTGAGTGTTCAAAATAGCTTCTGCTCTTATTTCTGGAGTTGCGCTGGCGGCATGGGAAGTCACTACCACTCTGGTGCTGCTGCTTCACAATTCTAAAGGATTATCTCTAGGTACAGCAGCATTTGTCCAGCATAGGCTGAAATTCCTTTTGCTTGCTTTTTCTGCTCCTTAAAATTTCTGGTTCTTGTCCCTATTAGTGACTAAAGACAGATGCTCTCAGATGATTGCTTTTCATTGATGGTGCATTTGGGAAGGACAGTTTGTGATGGAGTGTCCAGTGTTGTCACTGTTTTGTTAGAAAAACCTTATTTTCAGATAGTTAACAGGACTGAGTTGCTTCTGTGGCATTCTGGCTGCTCCTGCTGACCCAGACCTAATTATTGTGGCTGCTCAGTACCTTTGAAAAATTGAACAGTTATTTTTAAAATGTAAGGCTCTAAGTTAACTAAGTAAATAAATGTAGTCTTGGTCTTTAATATGGATTAGTGAGTCCTACTACTGGGAAAACGTAATGCTTTGCATTAATCATACAAGCACTTGATTTTTTTGAAAGGCACATGCTTGGCAGTGCTGGAGTGCGTCATCCTCCACTTACCCTTGGAATAAGCTGGGGCAACACAGGGTTTGTTTTCTACCCAGCCTTGCCAGTGAGCTGCAGTCCTGGCCTGGAAAGACTGTGCGTGGTAGGAGAGAGTTAATTTAGTCCTTATTCTCAGTGCAGCGCCATTGAATAAACCCAGAAATCAGTCTCATGCATTTTTCTTAGGCTTCTACAAAAGAAAGTTGTATTTGCTACTCTGTGCTGTTGGAGCAGGCTGTTGCTGCGTGGGAGAGGAGCGTGCTGGGCATCGCTGGCAGGTATAATGCTGTGACTTGCACAGGGGACCCAGTTCAGTTGCCTGAACACTGGTGTCTAGCACTGTTTGAGATGCCTTTGGGTTTCCTGCCAGTCCAGCTGCCAGTTTGGAGAAGCCCAGGTCTCCTGATGTTGATCCTGTGTCAAGCCTGCCAGCCTGGCAGGCATGTCTTGTGTTCCCTGGGGCTTCTCAGCTGCTGGAGGCCTCTGTTCAGGTGACTGAGTCAAGGCTTGGCTCAGGCACAGGCTCAGCAGAGGAGCCTCACAGGAGGAAAATGCTCTTTCGCACCAGAGATCAGTTCCAGTACTCGGACCTGAAGCCGTGATAGCTGTTTTACAGAGTTGCTGAAGCACCTAGTGCTAACACATGAGCTCTGTAGGATGGCTTTTATGTTTCCTTATTTTTGTGTGATGTCTCGCAAGTCGGGGATGCAGCAGGGACTTCAAGTGTAGTATTGACTGGTTTCCACAGAGAATGGCCTAACTCTTACAGAGTTGAGGTTGCCAAGTTCCTAATACGGTGTCCATTAGATGCTTTTATGAGCGAGAAAGCTGCTTACCTGAATGCAGGTGCTAACTGCTTAAAAACGCTGGAAAAGAGGAAGCCTAAGAAGGCTTTTCTACAGGATTTGCCATTCCGTAGTTGCTTTAGAGATAAAGAAATATCTTATTTTTTACAATGTTTGTAATATCTGTCATCTTCTATATGAATGGCTTCGCTTTGAAATCCTGTTTAAAAATACAGCGAGCCATTATGTTCTAAAAGGGTTAAACTTTTCTTGTATGCTGCCTTAACTGAAGACAGTTTCATTTCCATGAGGCAAGTTGCCTGTTTTTGTATTAATTAGGTATGGTCTGAAGTAGATTCTGTATTTTCAAATACACATCTTTCTCTTTTGGAGATGAAGTAATGCTTAATCTTTTTTTCCAAAAGGCTTTAGCCATCTGTTTTTCTCTTCTATTGTAGTTTCATAACTGGATGCTGCAGGAATTTTAAGATTTGGCGTGCACTGTGCATGGAAGAGAAATGAGCTTTTTGAGATTCCACAGTTCACACCAGTCTGCTTGCCTTCTGGTCACTGCTTTCCAGCAAACTCTTCAGTGCTGAAGGCCGCCAAAAGAACTGGAGTTAGCTGGTTGCTGTAGAAATCCTTGACGGTTGCCTGTACAGGGTCAGGCTGTCAGATTGCTCAGTTAAGAGTGGATTTTGTGAGCACCTAAGCACTTTTAATTATTAAGGATGATTGCATCGAAACGTGTGACAAGAAGAGATACAGTTACAGGTCAATTCAGAATCTCTTTGAGTTAGTTTTGCTGTGAGCCCTCCTTTTTGTTGTGGGCTTGCTCTTCTGAGTTTTTGATCAGATTTGCATTTGCGCATTAGCCACGTAGGTATACCGTAACTAGCATGGCTTGTGCAAGGAATGCGTCATGCAATTTCTCCTGCTTTGTAGCTTCTTTTCTCCTTCTCAGTTAAATTATACTCTGTCCTTGCACTCTTCACTGAGATCTCTGATTCTACACCAGATAATCACCATCTGCAAATGCACTTCAGCATTTTCTTCTCCATCCTTTTCCAGTTTTGACTGAGGACTTTTTGAGGGCTTAAATTGTGTATCAGGATTATTCTTTCAGAATAATCACCACCAGCTGTCTTATAGGTCAGTCTTGTCCCTTTTTTCCTGCAGTCAATTAAAACGCTTACTATCTACATGCAAAAGCATTTCTCCTCTGCCACCTTGCATCTCTCTCCTCTTTGTATCTGAAAGAAAATCCTTGATTTCAGAAATTTAGATATGCTCCTTTGTGCTCTCTGCCTTACTTTTCTACCAATCGTGGCTCCTTAACGCCATCTGCTTTCATTCTCTACCTTACCAAGCTAGCCTCCGGGCCCCTCTTAGAGCCTTATGTCTGTTCCATGGGCCACAAGTTAGGGATTTCTCATCAAAATTGTTGGTTGCAATATTGTGCAGTGAAGAGGCATGGGTTCAGTAGGGGAGGTGCAGGTGCATGTGAAATCTTTTTTACTGCTGACTTTTTCAGATCATCAGTGCTGCATACTTACACCCATTTTCTGTTTGCAGCAACTCTTTGAGACTGTTTGAAACTCTGTGTCCAGTTCCTAAAAGACCTCATTGGTAGGAGCAGTCATAAAACTTAGTATCTGTAAGGTAGAAAGATTTGGCTTTGTTGTAAATACTTGTTCTGAATTTTATTTGTCTTTGAGAGACAGAATTCTTTCCAGCAATTCCTTGACATAGTTTACTGTCCTAGCGGTAACAAAAATAATTGTCTAAAGCAGAAAAGATTAGATTATATCCAAGTTGTACACAGATCCATCTTAGTGGTCTGTCATTCATTAAATTAAAGGGGTGAGAATGTCTTCTTGAATAAATAAAATATGCTAACTTGCGTTCTAACACAGCTTTATTTTTTTGAGAGAGAAACTGTGTGTGTGTGTAACTTCTGTGCAGAGCTTTACAAATAAATAAAACCTGGCTCTGTTCCTGGAGGCACTGTTACGTGCATACAGTAAAGTACGTGTACTGTTCCTCTGAACCCAGTGGACCTGAGCTGGAATAAAGAATTTTTTTCAGGATTGGATCCCTGTGAATACTCTTTTCAGCTCTTTGTGTTATGAGGTTAAATAAAATGGAATATTATGACATTGTGTAGGCCTCATCTGAGATGAGTTCAGTCTCTCAGACTGCTCAGGCTGTATAGTGCCAGTCTGTTGCTTCAATTAGTTTTTAATTGGTTGGAGAGTGCTGAAGTCCCTTTCACAGCTTAGTGTGAATGAGGAGAGGAGGAGGAAGCCAGTGAGGTTGACTAAATCTGAGGGAACTCATCTTACAAAACAAACCCTTCAGTTACTATAGTAAAAGCATTCTGCTTGGGTGGCTTTCTGAGAACATGGGGACTGGGGTGGGGGGGTGTGGTGTTTGTTTACTTCTAAAAACTTTCCTAGTTTACTCTGAGGAGAGCGTGTGAAGTGTGTGTTTGTTTCCCTTGCCCCTCTCTCTCCTTTTACTCCTTAGGGTAGAAGCTGGCCCTGGCAGGCTGTTTGCTGCCTTGCTGTGGGACATCCCTGAGCTGCCCTCTGCACCAAGTCTGCCCTGTGTGTCCTGGAGTGGACTCTGAAACGCAGGAACTATGCAGCTGAACTTTTGTTCCTTATTTAAAGATACGCACACAGCAAGAGGGTAAATAAAGCCATCCTTGTTTTCTTCCTCTTGTTGTCTTTATTTGAAAAATGTATTTCTGCAGCATGCAGTTCATATAAGTGCCTCAGAGCCTCTCGGCTGGGAAGCTGTATGTTTTGGCAGTTGAGGTATTGGATAGTTGTGGCTTTTGGCACCTGGAAAGGCGTTGCAGGGACTTGGGAACTGTGGGTTAAGCATGAGCTAAAATTAGCAGAAACATAACTAACATTGCTGTTCTTTAAAGCTCTGACTCATGAGGCTTTCTGGATTCAAGAGTGGGGCTGAGATGTCACTGTCCCTTAGCAGTAACCTTCTACTTTCCTCAGCCCTGAAGCAGGGGTAGGATGGCAGTAAGGCTGCCTGGTGTGTTAATGTTAACTGCCACCAACTTCAGTTCAGATTTGTAAGGTGAGAGTGAACTGCAGCAGTCAAGGAGCATACGCACGCCTCCCTTACGCTGCCCTGATGCAGTAGGGAGGAAAACCTGCCAGAGGGGTGGGCGAGATGAGCCACAGCTGCGGGCAAAAGTGTCTTGAAGTGCCTCAGCTAAATCACCCTGCTCCTGAGTCAGTGCCCTGTGCCGTCACTGCAGGGCTTCCAAATGCACAAGCTTTTGAGATGAATCAGAAGTGTAGGTTCCTCTGAACTATAGTTTCCAGCTGCCTGCAAACCTGTAAAGATGAGCAGTGCAGAAGTAATTCTCATTTGCCTTTTGAGGATCTCTTTGTAGTGGAGAGTCATTACTGGGGGTTCTTTTTTATTTCTATTTTATTATTATTTAAGGAGTCTTTCTTGAGGATTACTCCAAAGCTGTGGCCAGGCTCTGCAGCTGCTTAACTGTCTGCAGCTGCTGAACTGTGATCTCCGTGGCTCTGTATTTATTTTAGCACAAACTGGTTTTGGGTTTTGTTTCATGTGCACACTAGGTCTCCTGCAGTCATTCTATGGGCTTTGTTTTGGGTGAGCTGCTATATCAAAGCCTAACAGCACACTACCAGATTTGATCTTTAATAGATCTGTTTTGAAAAATTACTTTGGTGCTGACCAAACATCACAAGGGCAAAATAACTTCTAGTTCCAAGGACAACTGAATTAAAATAGTTGGGGGCATTTTAAGACTCTATTGTATCACATCAGTTTTGACTCCCAGGTTACTATGGCCTACGTTACTACCACTTACTTCCTTGGTGCCATCTCCACAAGCACCTGTCATGACCAGTCATGCTCCATGTTCATTGCTGCCTCTTTCCTTACCCAAGAAGTAATGTTTGTTTTCTTGCTGCTGCCTGATGGCTCAGAGTTGTCTGGGGCTGCCAGGTGGGTGGCATTGGCTGTTGTGGCGGGAGATAGATGTTTTGATGGGTGTGCAGCTTTGCTGGGAGCATATATTCATCTCCACCTGTTGGGACAAGCCCATCACCTTTCTTGTAGGCCAGGGAGACCAACAACATTCCCTAAGTCAGCTCTGGGCTTTCCATTGGATATGTTGCTGCCTGATGCCCTAAGATGATAGCTGTCTTGAACTTTCTTCAGTGCTAAGAGTGATGCCTGTACTTTTAAATCCAGTGTCATAAACCAACTTTCCCCTCCCAGCTGTGCCTGGGAAGAGTATTTGCATAGCCAGTACTGTTAATATCAAAAGCCATATTAAACGATGTAAGAAGATGTAAAGATGGAGAATCTGGACCATTGAATACAGTTGGCAGCACGTTGTATGCTGTCACTCAGCATGCACTGTGAACTTCCTTTACTTTCAGTGACTGCTCATTAAGTAAATCTGAATCGTTTTGTTTATGGCAGTACATAGGAGGAGATTTAAAAGAACAGAAAAGAGCTGACAAAACAGCTTAATTCTCTTTTCCAGCAAAGATCTAATTCAGCGGCCTGTAAATTTCTAAACCAACCTGTTGCTGATTTATCTGTGGTTTATTAGCAGAGGACTTAACCTTGACAGCTCCTGGTAACACCTGCCATGACTATAGCTCTGGAGCCACAGCTCTAGCCATGTTGGCAGGTGGGTGAGCCTGGCTAGTTGTTAACTGCTTGGCTGTATTTTTCTTCTGGTTGCACCTACTGTCTCTTGGAAAACTGATTTAGTGGTTTGTCTCTTCCTATAGGTAACCCGAGCAGTAGTTGTATAAAGCTGTTGAAAACTTTCAAGATAACAAGATTTTTTTCACTCCTCTTTCTCATCAAGTGCAGATCTTAGCTGGATAGAGTACTTGGAATAAGTGTCTCAGGTCAAGCGAGTGAATATTCATAAAACTTCTCCTTGCATTCCTTCATCTTTGACATGTAAGAAAATTTTAAGAATGGGGAAGTCCTGACCCATTTTTCACCACTTCCTCTCATACCACAAAGAGCAAAAGAATCTAGCACAGTGTTACTTGGTTTTAAGGCATGTTTGGGATGGTTCCTGTTAACACTTTTTAGAAGATCCTTTTGTAAGATACATATGACAATGGTGTGTTCACCCCCTTTTTTGGGGATTTGTGCATGTAGAAGGAATTTTGGGTTGTAGGCTTTGCTTTTGGTTTTTCACTTACTTGCTAAAATTGTTTACTTTCCTCCCTTTACATGGCTTCTCTGAGCTCCAGTGTCTGCATACCATTTCAGAATATCAAGACACAGACAATCTTAAAACTGTAAAGGAATTATTTTCTTTCCCATGGATTCCTTTTTTTCATGTAGTAAACGGGATCTGGGTGGATTTTTTTTCATTTTGAGCTGAAAGATGACCAAGAAAAACCTTAACACCCTGAATTGTTATAGTGGCTGATATAATCATGGGATTTTGGACAGAGGATTGATAAAGTGTGTGATGACCCATACTGTTAGAATTGTAAACAACTGGTGCTTAAGATATGGTGCCTCCTTTAGTCCATAGCTGTAAGACTGTTGGGGGGAAGAAGGCAACTCTTCTGCCCCCACACTTCTCTTCCTTCTTTTCTGAAGGTAAATGCTATGCCAGCTGAAAGCTAGCTGTGGCACAACAGGGGAGTGCTGGAATATGGTAGTATAGAGAGCTTGGTGAAGGATGGTGTGAGGGGACTGCCCCTGACATGTCACCCTGTGGGCCTGTGGCAGGCAACTCTGCCACGCTGCCTCTTCAAAGCCTGTCATGCCTCCACACCAACACGGCTGTCCTTTTCTAGAGAGCTAGGACAGCCCTTTTCTCTGGGCATACAACACTTAGTTGATGAGGCTGTGCTGTTGGTGGTCATAACAAGTTGCCTTGCTGTGTTGTTTATGAACCTAGGACTTCTCCCTTATTTTTAGCTTTGCTTCATAGGGGAAAAATTCTCGTGTGATGTTAAAAATCTGTCTGAATTGTCTGTCTGGCCAGCAAATTCAGTGTTGCGTCAGAAGGTTTCAACAGACAAGTTCAACCAAAACTTACAGGGGTGGAAACCACCAGCTATTATTTCCACCGGTTTTGTGACAAAGGGCCCCTGGACAGAAGACGGCAGTCTTGGTCAGACCCTGTGGCTGCAGGTAAAAAGGCAGTAACTCTGCATTTTATAGATTAAAAAGACTTATAGACGCTAGAGAATCTGCCAGGAGAAAGGTGCTGGCAGCCTGACCTCTTTTTTTTCTCTGCCTGGGACTAGGGGTTTGTTTCAGTTTGTGCTTCCATGCGGCCCTTTGTGCAAGTGTATTTTTGGAGCAGGGAGCTGCTAGATACATTTCTGTGTTTCTCTGCTCCCCATCTGTTACCGTAGCCGCCTCCTGCTCTAGCTGCCTCAGGAGAAGCTGTACTGCAAAGGGAGGTGGCAGTTACCTTCTGCTTTCAGTTGGTGGGTTACCCGGTCCTGTTGCTTCGTGTTCATCTTACCCATCACCAGTAGCTTCAGTACTGCTGGTGGCATGGTTAATGTCAATGTAGTACCATTGCTGATGACAATGCAATCCCTTCTTTCCTATTGCTGTACCAGGAAACAGGAATATGGAAATTTTTTCCTGTAGATTTAGCCTTATTATCTGGAGTGGACCCTAATAAAGTATTTACAATGCACAAAGTCTGCTTCCTCCTGGAAAAAAAAAAATGCTGACTTCAGTAAGTGAATTTATTTCAGACAAATTTATTCTTGGGGACGTAGAACATGTACTGTAGGGGGAAAATAATACTTCTTCTTTTAGCAACAGCTGTTAAAAGGAGGGTGCTTGCTTGATTTGCAATTAATCATAAAGTCGACAAACTGTAATTTGAAAAAAGAAAATAATCTTAAGCTACTTGTGACTATAGGAAGACTGCAATTTACCCTAATTTGTTTATGTCCACCTCATTGTGAGAACTGCCAGTATCTCTTATGGTTGACAAAACCCTGTTAAGGCCCAGAGAAGCAGAAACCTGCTGCTTCGTTAGGCTCACAGAGTGAGTGGGTTTTCTGCCCTTCTCTTCTGTGCTGTGCCATAGGTGGGCTCAGAAAAGACTCGGTTAGGCTTGCCTCAGGTCTTCTCCTAGGGAGTTTGTTTGTTCTTTGTTCCCCTAGGAAGCATTTAAAAAATGGCTGGCCTTGCAGCTCTTTATGTGGAATTTCTGCATTTCAGCGTTGCTCAGGGCTGGGCAGGACAGGCTGTGAGGTGAACTGACGGGGAAGCCGAGGGACCGAGCAGCAGAATGTGACGCTGTTCTGCCTGTGTGAATGTCTGCTGGTCTGCCTGTACGGGATATACAAGGCAGATCCTGCTGGGTTTGGAGATATACAAACAATGATCTAAATACGAGCAACCCGTGTGTGATGCAAAAATAATTATTTCGGAGAAAAGCCACGGAGCCTTTCTTGTATTTCTGCTGATGCTTTCTCTTTGGTTAGCACAGCTTTTATTGTTGGGGCTTTAACTTCTTGTACTGAACATCTCCCGCAGCAAAGTTAAAAGCAGTGGGGAGATGTTTCTGGAAGCTGATAACACATGACAGAGAAGTCTGTCACTTGTGCATAGTATGTACAAATACATAGTTCAAGATGCAGTGTGTATCTATGCAATCAATGTATGTTGTTGAACCATCTTAAGAGGAAGGAAAGCCTGGATGCTGATGATGAATAGCAGAAAGGGTGACTGTTGCTAGTGAGGGACAAACCTTGTCCACCTTTGGTTACTCTGGGAGGCTCCCATGTGCTGTGGGGCACATGAACTGAGCAGGGCCAGAAATCTCACTTCCCTTACAACCTCCAGCCACCTCGCTGGTAAACAAAGTAGCTTTGAAATGGTGAAGTATTTCATGTTACTCTGAAATGCTCGACGTTGTAATAAACCCCAGGCCTTTATTTCTCCTATTGAATACAATTCCTTTCAGCTGTAGTCAGATTTTTGTGTTTTATTCAGATGGATGTTTGCTGACCCAGGCCACATAAAATTCTTCTGACAAAATGTGCCCGCTTTAAAATGGGAACTTACTGTGTCATGTTGAGCTTTCAGACTTGATTTTGCTGAACAAGCAGTATGCACATATGTATGCTTGGACCTCATCTATATGCAGCAGCTCCACTGTTTTACTGTGCCTTTGCAATTCATGTCATACAGAACCTATACTTCCCTTATAGACAGGAGACAGCAGTACAGAAGTACATTATCTAGAGACTTTTTCATGGAAATAGCTGCACAGCCAGTTTAAGCCCTTCTGTAGCAAAATAAATTGCATTTATATTTCTGATGGTACCAGAACAACTATTGCAGTATGGAGTAGCTTCTCTAATTGAAGTAGTTTTGTTGTCACAGAAACTGTCCTGAGCAAGCCTTGATTATCAAAAGTAGTATTGTGCCTCTCTTTGAGTGACTGTGATAGTAACAATCATACTGTTAAAGAAGAAATCTAAATTTAAAGTGTTCCAGGGCTGCTTTTTGTGCAGAATGAAAACAAACTGCATTATTTAAATATTTCTACCCTTAAGACACAGGTAGAAAAAAGTCTGGCTCGTAATATCACATGATGTTAAAAAAAATTCTGACTGCATTTGAGAGGGGTTCTTTTATAACATTTTATATTCAAAAGAAGGATTATGGCTTTGTAAATAAAACTGTGGTATGTGCCTGGCCTTCCTCAATGTATTTTTACTCAGTTCAAATTGATATCCTGATCTCTTCAACCTGACCCATCCTTATATTGTCACTGTGTTGTTTTTTCTTTGCTGGATCTGTGTAAGTTGTTTTCTATATTGGTGTCACATATCAGTTTCCAGGTGGCTGATGTGAAAATGCAGCATTACATGAAAAGAGTACTTGCATGCTCTTACCATTTGGTGCATTTGTACATGGTTACAGGAGGATAAGAACTTCAAATTTGAGCTTTGTGAGATGATTATTGTATCAAAACACGATTTCTCTCTTTATTTGAACCTGGGAAGTTGGTTTTGTACATGTGTGGCTGTGGGGGTTTAATTTTGTTCTATCCCAAGGCATGTTTTTAGCAGGACCTGTTGTGATAGGACAAGGGACAATGGTTTTAAACTAAAAGAGGGTAGATTCAGACTAGATATAAGGAAGAAATTTTTCACAATGAGGGTGGTGAAACACTGACACAGGTTGCCCAGAGAGGTGGTAGATGCCCCATCCCTGGAAGCATTCAAGGTCAGGTTGGATGGAGCTCTGAGCACCCTGATCTAATTGCAGATGTCGCTGCTCACTGCAAGGGGATTGGACTAAATGACCTTAAAAGGTCCCTTCCAACCCAAAGATTATATGATTTTATGATTCTGTGTTCCCAGTCACAGCAAAGAAATTGCACACAGTGATCTCTCTTGCTACCCAAATGTAGCCAGAAGCTGCAGAGTAGTTTTTTGAGAGTACTGAAAGTAGAAGAGCTCGTGAAGCTATATAGGTTTTCAGTTACTAAAAGTAGTAGTAAAAGTTATTTTTGCTGCTTACATAAATAATTCTGTGTTGGTCAGTTTAGCACCTTTATTTGTTTAGAGCAGACTCAATAAATTATGTGCAGGTTTTTTTTCTATGTAGGTGTTTTTGATTTGGGGTGGAAATGAAGTCCTTTTTGCTTCTCATTCTACTAGAGAGTGTGGTCTAGTGGCAGAAACAACAGAAGTCAGAAAATCCTCATTCCACACCAGGCTTTCTTTCAACTTCTCTTGTAACTGTGTAGACAAGCCATCTTTTCTATCACTCCCTAATTTGCGTGCACAAATCATCTTCCATCAACTTTCCTACAGTTTTACGTCCACAGTTACTTAGAAGTAGGATTTATGTCTCCTGTTAAAGGCCAGAATGTAGGAGCTCTCTGTTTGGTGGTACTGGCATAAAGTAACTAAAAAGACACTTTTTGCGCAGAAATAAATATCAGCTGTTGACAGTTTCTTTGCATAAAAATTCAGCTGCACAGCTCCATTCTTAATCCAGTCTTACAAGACTGCTGTGAGATAGAGAAAAATGATCCCCATTTCATATCTCTGAAACTGAAGTATAGAGAAATTGTGGAGAAGGTGCAAGAAACCCTCTCTGTACTGGTAGGAGTTGTATGAGTGCAGACTTAACGGTAGCAAGACATTGCATAACTGAGGAGGAAACTGCAAGTTACACCCTACAGACTTAGAAAAATGTCCGTTCCCTTTTTCTTTTTTTTTTCCAGTTTGAATCATGTTAATAATGAGGTCACTTACAAATGTGTTTTATCATACGCAGTCAGAGTGGAAACTGTTGCAGAACATTATATTGAGGTAGAGCAGGGCTGGTGAAGCAGGGTACATGAGAAAAATGGGAAAGGTAATTCTGGAGAGTTGTTGTATTGTAGAGTGCTTATGGGTAAGGATGAGGG
>NW_010535089.1:0-6784 GCF_000687285.1 Phaethon lepturus | reverse complement strand
CAACCTTAGTGATTCGGTGATTCTGTGAAGAGCTGTTATGTTCAACATCTGAGAAAGCCCACTTCTTTTTGCCAGTCCTTTCAGTAAACAGACTTCTACCTAAAGCACAGCTGTGTTAAAAACATGCCTTAATATAAAACTTGATCTGGACAGTGTTTTCTGCCGGAGATAATATTTGATTAAATACTAATAAAAGAGCTGAATGAAAATTCTTTTACCATAAGATTGGCTGTTTAAGGGTAAAAGTGGAAATGAGACAAGTGAATTCCAAGGAGGAACTCAGAGTTATAGTCCATAGACATCAACTGACAGATAAAGCCAAAGATTGATTTGTTCCTGGAATTAGGAACACCATTCATGAACTATTTTTTCAAAACAGTAGTATCAAAAAGAAATCTCTGCTTTAAAGGTTATACAGACTATGAGAGCAGAGACAGTGACTGCAGCGAAAGAGGGAACACAGGGAACCAGAAGACAATATTGGTCAGTATGAAAAGCAGAAGTCTCAGCATGCAACCAGCCCAGCCGTTGTTTAGGTTTTTGTACGTTTTCTGGCAATGGGAATAAACAAAAGTGGATTTCAAGGAGTATAATGAGGTAATTTCTGTATCTGTAATATCTGGATATTAAATTATATTTCTGTATCTCTTGCACATTTATTTTCTTTACTGGAACTCTCAAGAACACAGAAGCTATCCTTGAAAACTTTCCAGACTTACTTCCAGCGTGAGAATCTCTCTCTATCCTGTCACAGTACCTCTGAAATTCCTTACGGTAAGTTATGATGGTTATCACAAACACTAGTCTGCAACCTAGGGTCCCAGTGCAGCAGCTGTCAGGCCCGCTCCAACCACCTTCCCTTTCAGAGGCATAGATGGACTGAGCCTCTCTGCCATTTGTGGGAGATGAGGTCCTCAAGTATTTTTTTCTGTTGTTGCATGGAGTAAATGTTAGACCATGCAAATAATCTTTTATCATGGTGAATATTGATAATCCTCTCCTAGCAAACAAGCACCTATTCTGAAATTACAGTAGGAGATAATAATAGAAAATGGATAGAGGACTATGCAGTTGGATTTTAAAAAAGGTAGGAGCTCAAGTCATTCTTATTAAAATTGGTGAGACCTGTAATGTTTATATTATTATTTGTTTATAATAATGTTTATTATTAATGTAATAAATTAGAGCTTTGTAAAATGTAAGCATGTGGGTTGAATATTTTAGTCTTGGCAGTTATTTATATTCTGTTTTTACAATAACAGATTTATTGGGTTTTTTTTTAATGTGTGCTTGGATAATTGTTGGGTTTTATCTGTGTGCTATTTACTGCAGTGTGGACATCAGCACAATATCACAAGCATGAAAGACGCAGATCTGCCTGCAATTTTGCTGTGTACTATTAATCCTCTCTGAGAGTCAACCTGTAGTTTTAATACAATATGAGGACTATATGGGTAGTGCATGTTTGTGTTGCAGCAACAGGTGCTAGAACAGAGTGCAGTACATTTGAAGAACTGTCCCATGTGCAAGTGGGAATCGCTGCACTTTTAGAAGGAAGCATCACAAAATTCCATTTAGGAAACCTGTGTATAACCTTAATAAGTGACTAATACTGCCAAAATTAAAAGGAGATATATATCTCTCTATATATATAATTTCTGAAACATCTGTTCAGATTTTAAGGCATCTCATTTGATTTGGAACCACCCTCAAGATGAAGTTAAAATTCAGCACCTACAGGCTAATCTTGTGAATATTTAATCCCTGTGTTGTGCCTACTGCTTTGAATAGGTCTGCTGGTTATGAATGAATCCCACTAATAAACACGGCATCTGGTCTGTAGTAAGTGTAGCAGAGAGGTCATCTTACTAAAGTAAACACATTCGTCTTGGTTGAGACCACAGCACAGCACACTGTGTTGTCATTCTCCTCTAAGTAAAGTAAGTAGGCGCTGATTATATTCAGGGCTGTCCAGTCACCATACACGTTTACTTTCTGAGCCAGCACTAAATGGCCCCAGCACAGAATCACTGCATGGAAATCCCTCATGGCTTTTGGGCCCTTCCAGCCTTTTTAATACAGTGAGATGGGTACCAGGGTGGGGATTCCTCTCTCTGCCTTACCTGGCCACAGCACTTCTATGCTAGCAATAACAGGCATTTGGTCAACTGTGAACATGCTCCAAAACCTCTACATCAACGTGAGCAGAGCGGCAGTGTGAAGCCTCAGGGACCTGGCAGAGTCTTGTTGCAAGAGGAATAGTTTGGCTATTGGCCTTCTCATGACACTAGAATACCAGCTTGCCATCTTCTCCAAAGCTGCAGCAGAAAAGATAAGAGGATGGTTGGAAACATCTCAAATATGAGACAGCTGAGGCTTCCTTATTTATTTCTTTCCTAACTTGCTAGCTGCTTTTGCAAAAAACTTCATGCAACTTCATGCAAACATCGTGTTTGTTCAAATCTCTTCTTACAGAGTCTGCTGGAACTATGGTAAGAAGGAGGCTGCAAATACTAAATTGCACGATTATTTGATGGGCTGCAATACCTCTTTGCAACAGGATGAGGGCCTCAGTTCTGTATATCTGGGTAATTTAAAAGAGATCTTAGACTTTGTTGTCTGTTTTTGTTGCTGTGTACTTCTAAAGAAGTACTACTTAAAGTAGCAAAATATTAGGCTGTATTAAAAGTCTAAGCGATGGGCTAGTAAATGCAGTTGGCATTTCATTAAGAAAATGGTAGGTGACGCTCGTGTGTGTGAATAACTACACCTGGAATCTACAATTGCAGATCATCACTGGCATAATATTTTGGCTGTGGGTTTTGTTTTTTTCTTTAAAGCTAGTGTTCAAATACCTTAAACATCAGTGTCTTCCCTTCTCCACATTATTCATTCTTGCAAATGTCTCATATCCTGCAATAGAATGATCAGAAAGGTATGTCTCTTTAGATATGGTAAATCAGTCTTGTGTCCTTTTGGAAAAGCAGCTGGGAATGATTTTACGGTTATTAACTTGAATTCAATATTTTTTTTCAGTCTAAGCTTTTTAAAATTCAACAAACTTTCAAGCACTTTTTCAATCACCCTCTCCTCTTCTCACCTCTCTCCAAAAGTAAAATCTTACTTATTTTGTTTCATCAGCAAGCCAATTCCTCCATCTCCTTCTAGGGACAGTAAAATGAAATTCAACAGAAAACATCTCATAAAAAATTGAAACTCATATTGGTTATCTGAATAGGTACCCACTATACCTGGGACTGTTCAACAGAAGGCATGGTGATTCCAAGGCCTCTGCTATAGAGATGGTACTTTGTAGGTCTGACATGGTCTTCTTTTATAACTTTTTCTGACCACTTTTGGGGAAACATGAATTTGGGAAATGTCTAGATGATGATGGGTATCTTGGTCATATTCAGTTGCTGCACAGCCTACAGTTTTCACTAGCTGGTAAAAAAAATCTAGTGCCTCTGTATTGGTTGAGGTTAGTAGCTCCAAATAAGCTGGGGTCAGGTTGACTTGGAGTCCGTTGCCTTGATTAGTTGCACAATGGGCTCTGCAGACAATGGCTGTAAGACTGATGCTTTACTGAATATTCTTTTCAAAATCTTTTAGTTCTGTGTTGTTTGAAGTGAAATTACTACATTTGACCTCAGCAGCTAAGGAGAACAGGATTGCAAATGCAGAAGCAACTGAAGTTTCCCTGTGTATCACCATCTTTGCGCCAAGATGGAGTGTTCTGAAGTAATGAAGAGTCAACAGAAGCAAAGATAACTGTTGTAAGATCAACATTGTACAGGACCAAGCCCAGTTTCAAGGAGAGCCACAGACAGTAGCAAGGTTTGGGTTTTTATGCTGTTGTTACCATTGCAGCTTTAGCTATTTGGCAGTCCAGCAGCAGCCCAGAAGTGCCCCAAGGCAATAAAACGTCGTTACCATATAGACGCCTATGACAGATGGCTATTTTAGAGTGCTGACTGTATTTTTAGAGTCTTTACCTGAGGCTACTTAACATCATCTTCATCTTCAGCCAGCTGTCCTTCATCCAGGTGTTTATTCTGGCTGAGCACAGTGATAGCAGGGACATGTAAAGAGTATGACAGACTGTCATTTGAATGCGCAGTATCTTGATGTTTCTTTATAGCAGCTTCCTAATCCATCTTGGCTGATAGGAGTGAAAATATGAGCCCTATGGAGATGAGTAGGAGTAAAAATTAGTAAGAGAGTAATAGTGAGAGAGAGAGAAACTGGATTTGTGATTTGGAATGGGATCGCAGCATTGCCTCTGGCTTGTTCCGTTGATTTGGAACAAGTTACTAATGCCTTCCCATGTTCCCCATTTGTAAGATGGGTCAGCAATCAGAGATGATTGGTATGGTTTCAACAAAGGCATTTTCACTGAAATCCAGATGTTGCATACATTGATTTTGATCTAGTTTTCTTTTGGCAATATAAGCCTTTCTGAGGGAAGAAAAATTGGAAACCTGACCCTTTTGGGCAGGAAACAGTGGCTTCAGCTCAATGCTGTTCGTGTGAAAGTATTTCAAAGCTTTTTGGTTTTGTTCCAATGCAAAAAGAAAATACATTTTCTGACCTGAAATTTTTCAAAAAACACTACTGCCATTCTTCAGTTAGCTCTAATTGTATATCTTTTGTAACTTGCTTTGAGATCTCTGAATGAAGTCATCTATAAGAGCTAGCTATTATTTAAATGGTGTTGGGTGAGGTTTCAGCCATGTAAGCATATTCTCATGCTTTTCTGTACACACCATAGACTATTTTAAGCCGATCATTTAAGAACATTTACTTAGCAAAAGGAAGTAACTGTTTGACCTAAGTCAATCATGGATGACATCATGTCTTTACAGTTTTAAATGAGCTCTTTCAACAATGTGAAAAAAAAAAATCCAAATTTAGTAAACTCTCTGAGATAGTCGAAAGTGTTTTACAAGTCTTGGGACAAACGATACACTCATGTCAGAATCCAAACTGAATTCTTGTGGCCAGCTTGTGAACTTGGAGTTTATAGTGGAAATAATGATCTAACAGATTCTTAACCATATCAAGACCAGCAGGTGTTGCTATAATATATTAAATGCTGTGGAGACATCTAATAAGCTACACTTGAGCATTAGTTCAATACATTTTCTTAAGCCAAATTGGTATTTTCTAGGAAAACATAATGCTATGACAGACTTGCAGTAAGAATACTACTAAAATAATCAAAATACTGGAAGATTGCAGGTTCTGAGCTGCTTCTGCTGAGCTGACTGAGAGTAACCAAATCCTCTACATATTTCTATAGAGACATACCTATTTGCAAGAGGTGACACAGTAGAAACCTGTGGCATCTTTTGCCCGGTATAAGACTAGATTATGGTGAAACTCTAGTCTAGGCTTCTCTGCGCTGCTGATCCCTCCAACACAGGTTTCATTGGTGATCCCCAAAAGAGAAGGGGAGCATTCCTGTAAGGCAGACACAAGTCTTCTCAAGCAAGCTGCACCCTCAGGTGCCTTGCAGAAGGTGAACAACAGGAGGGTCAGAAGTAGGACAGCAGTGGAGAGTTTATACCTCAGGAGATCCTGAGCAGGCCTTGCCAAGTTGTAGTAAATTCAGGGAGGTGGTAACTTTTGCTGGATTTTGAGCTTGGCAGCTCCTGAAATCAAGAAGGAAAGATGAAAGGAAAAAAAATTCCCACAACCAGGATTATATTATGGTATACAACCGTCTAAGGGAGATGCTACACAAAGGAGGACCACTGTGAACATGAATGGAGAAGCTGCCAGCTGAAAGGGCTTATTTAATGTCCATAGGTATCAAGCTTAGAGATCTTGGTAATTCTTCAGCAGTCACTGGATGTGTGTTTGAGAGTAAGGGCCTAGGCTGCATTTTTCCACCTGTGTATGATTCTATGATTGGAAAGACATGGACCTGTTGGAGTGGGTCCAGAGGAGAACCACAAAAATTACCAGAGGGATGGCACACCTCTCCTGTGAGGGCAGGCTGAGAGAGTTGGGGTTGTTCAGCCTGGAGAAGAGAAGCTTCTGGGGAGACCTTTTTGCAGCCTTCCAGTACTTAAAGGGAGCCTATAAGAAAGATGGGGACAGGCTTTTTGGCAGGGCCTGTAGCAATAGGGCAAGGGGTGTAATGGTTTTAAACTAAAAGAGGGTAGATTTAGATTAGATATAAGGAAGAAATTTTTCACCATGGGGGTGGTGAAACATTGGGACAGGTTGCCCAGAGAGGTGGTAGATGCCCCATCCCTGGAAAGATTCAAAGTCAGGTTGCACGGGGCTCTGACCAACCTGGTCTAGTTGAAGATGTTCCTGCTCATGGCAGGGGGGATTGGACTAGATGACCTTTAAAAGTTCTTTCCAACCCAAACTGTGCTATGATTCTGTGTGTGCTTGGCAAGAACTTCTCATGCATGTGGATGTGTCCCAGCCACGTCACTTCCAGGTAGGAAGTGGCTCATAGGAAGTCCACGGAGCTGAGTGTGTGACCAGCTCTGCCTCTTGCTGGGAGCATGGGAACTTGGTTCAGCTTCTTTCCAGCATTGAAGCGGGCGGGACATCATCACCTCCAGGGGCTGCACCCACAGACAAGGACGAGCTTCGTCCTGTCTGTTCTCAGGAGCTGCCTGTTAGTGATGCTTGGGCGGAATAAGGGCCCTCTAGGTGGGCAATGAAGAGAAAATGGCCACTGGTGTCTCCTGTGGGAGAGAAGCACGCAACTCCACTGGCCCCTTCACCCAACCGTCGCACTGAAATCCAGCGGCGAGGGCCT
>NW_010535088.1:7871-18143 GCF_000687285.1 Phaethon lepturus | reverse complement strand
TCCTGTTTGGTGCCCATGCTGCGTGCACTGGGGTAGATGCACCTGAGCTGGACTATCGATTTCGACTCTGGCACACCACCCCTAGGCTCAACTCTAGTGAGCCTGGTTTTATCCCCTGCCCCCTCC
The DNA here is from genome assembly GCF_000687285.1 of Phaethon lepturus. NCBI lineage: Eukaryota > Metazoa > Chordata > Aves > Phaethontiformes > Phaethontidae > Phaethon > Phaethon lepturus. Next base: position 18,017 of record NW_010535088.1, on the reverse strand, counting down.
AAATCTAGTTTAAAGCCCTCTCGATGAGGCCTGCCAGCTCATGAGCAAGGATCCTTTTGCCCCTTGGCGTCAGTTGCACTCCATCTGCTGCCAGGAGGCAAGGTGCCGCGTAAACCGCCCCGTGGTCAAAAAACCCAAAATTCTGACGACGGCACCAGCCCCTGAGCCATGTGCTGATCAGGTGTGCTTTCCTGTTCCTTTCAGCGTTCTTCCCTGTCACTGAAGGGAGCATCTTTGGGAGCTCGTGTGGATTAGACAAATTTAAAGCTAAGAAGACCTAGCAGGGTAGTAAGTTCAAATTCCTCCTACTTAAGAGCTCTTGAGAGTCCATTTGCAGTGGGAAAAGTTTATGCAAAAGCAAAGGATGATGCTAAAGCCCTTATGCAAAAACAAAGGGGAAAAAGCTTTCCTCCTCTGCTACCAGGTAACGTAACGTATTTTATTCCGACAAGGAAACTTACTATTTTCTCCAACATAAAAACAGGTTTAAACCAATTTACAGTTCTTCACCATCCTACCTGCAGTGCTACATGAAAGCAAACAGAAGCAGCCTGCTGTATGTTTCTTTAGAGCTGACTTGATCACACGCTGCTGCAGGTGACGGGCTCCTGCCTAGCATCATTGCACTCTGAAGAAACTGTTTTTATCAGTCAGGCTTTCAGATGGTCATTTATATTCATTGGACACCTCTCAGTATTACAGGGGCGCATGTACCCTCTCTGCATCAGTACAGTTGAGGTAGTGGGAGGTATTTAGGCATTATTCATGATGGTTTTATTACTTACAATTAGAGCTTTTGGGCCAGATCTTCAGCTGGCATAAACTCAGCACAGCTCTATTTAAGTTGAAGGAATCATGCCAATTTACACCAAATTATGATCTGTATTGAAGGTCTCTAAGGATTATCTACTTGATATATCAGTTATTTTATCTAATTAAACTAGTTGAGAGTGTTTCTTGGTAAATTATGAGCCATCTATGACATTTATTCATTGAAGAGCTCAGTTAAGCAATACTGATATTGTCTTTCTCTCCTTCCCATTTTTTATTGAATATATCCCATCACATCATTGGAGCTACATTATCATAGCCTCCCATACAAAGTTTGCATGGGAAAATACTTTTTGCTGAGTACTCTTTAATGTTCATTTTTGTGTTTCTTGCACACCGAAAGCTATCGTGGCTTGGAAGAAAATTTTAGGGAAGAAGTGAAGCATGGTGGATAAGCTCTTTTGCATCCTTATTTCATAATTATTGTGTAGCTACGAAGCTACACAATAATTTGATGACAAGCTCATATTTTACAGCTGTAAAATCCTGACTATCATGTTGCCCCAAAAAACTTTTTCTGCTCAGTTTTGCCTTTCCTAGACCTCTCATTTTGTAACCATTTGTTTTATTAATACACACAGCACTGTTGGGTGCAATATCCTTGTTTTGTATTCCAAAGGGTAAAGTACTATGACCATGAAACTTGGTATTAATTTTTACTGGCAGAGGGGCTAGAGTTTTGCTAAAATCTCAACAGTACAGCGCTGAAGTTGTTCTGTAACACCTTTAACAGCTTTGTTACATAATTTGCTCTGTTAGCCTCACAGGCACAGAATCCCTATTAAAAGAATATTTTGTATATATTTGCAGGGATGAAGTAATCAGGAAAACAACAACATTTTTCTCACCGTGACTCACAACTGCATTATGATGCACCAGAGTTCATTTCCATTAACACAAGGAAAAGATTCATCTCTCTTACCTTTTATTTCTGTCTTCTATCTGCAAGATATAGACCATGTCATCGGTAGTGTGAAGCTTGGAACTGCTATCTCCCCATTTCAGCTTCAGGCTCTGAGGACCTGCTGCAGCACACTCTAACCGAGGAGGTAAGGGTGGTAATGGCCTGGTTTTTGCTTTAATAAAGTGGCTAAATGGTCCAGCTCCAATTTCATTGACAGCTTGGATCCTGATCCTAAAACGAACAACAAAAAGGTAAATGTTAAATAAAGTGCTTTATGTAAGTGGTATAAAAAAAAGTCTCAAGAAGCAAAACAGCCTTCTGGACCTGACTGCTCTGTCACTAACAGAGCGCCTGCTCCCAGCTACCAGCGCTTTCCTTTGGCAAAACGAAAGGCTCTGTAAACATAACAAGTATTATCATCCTGTTTATACTGTAAGAGCCGCAGTGAAGACACCAAGAAACGCAGTAAGGCAGAGGGGGCAAGATTTGGGTAAGCAATCTCGAAACCTGATGGCAGTCCCTTTAACCACATGAACAAGGGACAGCGGCACAAACAGAACTGCAACCTGGAAAACATGAAGTGTGTAACTATGAATAAATGAAATGCAGAAGTGTGTTGTGGTTGTCTAACAAAGGTCATGGAGTAATTCGGGTGAAATCATTAAGTGAAAGCATCGGTGTCACTGCCAGGAAACCCTTCTCCACGTTGGAAAGCATCTCTGAAGACCAAAGAACAGTATTATTTCAGTGTGTGCAGTGTCTTGCAAAACACAATATTTAAGTACGTGAAACTCTACTGTGAAGAGAGGTTAAATCGAGATTTAACAGAGAAGGTTAAATCCACAAACCTTCTACATGTCTTACACAAACTGTGGAAATATTAACTGTCAGTGAACTATCTATTAGATCAAATAAAAGTTGGACTCAAGTCACTCTCAAGATGCACAAAAGCTCTCAAGCCATTTGAATCGCATTAAGGACATTCAGAAGAAGCAATAAGCAGACCACCTACCTAGTCACATAAATTTTCATTTGGAAATATTCTTAAGACTGAGCCAGTCTTCTAAATTCTGTTTCTTTCTTAAGATAATGACTCCTAGCTTCTACTTGGTCACTCTCTTATCTGTCTGAGCCTTAGTTTAATAATTTGCACCATGAGAACCTGCTTATAGGCGTGAGTGAAGAGTAGTAGTCTTTTACCATAGTAACGTCAACAACATCATAACAGAAATGTGAAATATACATTTCGAAAGAGCTTTGAGGACTGTGTAAATAGAAATATTGGTACAGACGAGCCTGAAAGGTTTCAGAAGTTTGCTAAATCAAAGTGAAGACAAAACAAGATGGGCAAACTAATTAGTTTTTTTAGATAGTGCAGCCTAGTTTAGATAGCTGGACAGATGCCATTTACTTTGGAAATCCTGTGCACAGCAGCCTAGTATTTTCCCATGGGAAAAGACTCTCTACTGCTGCTTCTCAAAATATGAGCCACCAAGAAGCCAGAAGTCCCTGGGGAAGGTGGTAGGGGGAGAAGGGAGAAGAGTAGAAACTGGTACACCCCTACGACTGCCTGCTTCAGAGAAAGCAGAAAATGAATAGAACTGCCTTTGGTTGGCATAGCTACTTACTTTAATTGAAGTGCACAAAGTGATGTAAGTTCATATAAACAACATATGAAAAATTGCTTTGCTTTGAACAGCAACTATTTAGCTCTACCATTAGAAAAAGATTAGGCAGAGTTAAAGGAATAGGGAAAAATCCTCTAGAGAACAATATTCCCCATTAAAAAAAACAACACCGTATTTTCTGCAATTTCAAGAACAAAAAGTTAAGTGATTAATAAACATATTGCAAAATAGTAGAGCCTTATCTACCGATTAGGCAGCTAAAGTAATTGCACACTGTAAGAATGCGCTGTGTTTACACAGTCATGTGTAAATGTGTGGTTAAACCTTTGCTTATTGACCTAGCCATTAACAAGGGTAAAGTATTGCTTGGCATGGAGCTGCATTTTCCTTTTCACCCTCCTTTTCGTTTCAGGAAATGCATCCTGACCACCTTACAATGCTATACAACGGTGATTTCACTCTCTTCCTCCCAAAGAGTGGATGGTATGAAGAAAGATCTGCTCTTCCAACTGCTGCATACAAGCATTTGACATAAAAAGAACCAAAGGCTTTTCTAGTATCTTAAGACATGTAATTAATATAGACATCGATCTTATTTCATGTTACTGGTTTGCTTCAGATTGAAGAGTCATTACATTAATATTTAATGGCCTTTCCAGTAAAAAAAACGACAGCCGTAAAAACTGCCTGAATTTTCACTGGATTCTGGCAAGTTATTATCCATCATTCTTGGAAACATCCCAGATCAGGTTGGACGGGGCTCTGCGCAACCTGCTCCAGCTGAAGATGTCCCCGCTCATGGCAGGTGGGTTGGACTAGATGACCTTTAAAGGTCCCTTCCAACCCAAACTATTCTATGATTCTATGAACAGTAGCAGCTACATTACAAAATGCTACTACTGTTTTGTAGACTGACCACAGCAACACGTTCTAGCCTTTTTTTTGGTTTTATTTTGTATTATCCAAAGTCCCAGTAACAACAAAGCCTCGCCTGTCCTCAAGCATCGTAACTAACTCACGTCCAAATGGCAGCTACCACACTTGAAAACAAGCAGAGATTGAAACAAATCTCTCTCAAATACCATTGCATTTCTTAAGCAGAAGCCCATAGACATGTTTTGTAGATATGTGCATAAACATACAGCTGCATTTACTTCTCTTCCCTTTGCCAGCTATTTGCACAAGGTAAAAACGTGTCTCTTCCTCTTCCCTCATTTGCTGTTGCTTTCATTGCTGCACAGCGTTCTTGCTCCCAACCTTCTGACACACACAAATACGCACACGTCCCCTCAGCACTTCTGACTTTGGAGCACAGTAAGACTGATGGAAACTCTTAAGCCTTAAAACACAGACAGGCACCTTTCCAGATCAGTGATGATACTGGGAAAGCAAGAACTGATTTATTTGACTCAATATAGCCGGATGTGGCTACCCTTTTCCTGCTGATTACATCACCATAAAACTCTCTGTAAATTACTACCGTCATTCCCAGATCCTGAGCTGTCAGATGCGCACAAACAACTGGTTTTGGTTTTCTGTGCACATGGCAGCGCAACCCAGACCCAGCTCTCACCTCCCTCTGAACCACAGCAGCGCCTCCTCAATGGATGTTAAGCCTTGGAAACGTCCACAGGGAAGGGGAGAAGGAAGAAGGGAAAAAGAACAGGGGAAAGGAGGACCATCGGGAGGAGGAGAGCGAGCACATGGTGGTGGGAGAACACCTTTGCTCCAGCTCAGGTGCTTTCTCATGTTCCTGGCCCAGCCTGCGACAGTCTGAGCTCCTCCAGCTGGGTGGCACAGCCACAGTGGATAAAATAACTTCCACAATTAAGTGGAAACCAATTATTGCTTACGGAACTGATAATGGAAAAATCAGTTCTTTATTTTTGTGTGAAAGCAGCATACAAACATGTAGAAATAATGTAGAAAGAATATACGGACATGAAAGAAAGAATAGAAAGAATATACAGACATGCAGACATAGAAAGAATATACAGACGTAGAAATAACTTGCAAATAAACCCACTTGCTGAATTCCTTTCAACTTTTTCACTAAATGTTTTCTACGTTAAAATAACCCAAACACCGTTTTGGAAAGGTGGTTTTAAAACCTGACAAACAAAATTTGTAAGTAAGTTTTTTGAAAATGTGAAGACTATTTTTAGGGATAGTACCTAATTCGGCAGACCCTGGACCAATAATATTTGTATTAATTCTCACATTTTCCCACTGCATCTTTTAAACATTTAGAAAAAAGTAAATCAGACTAGACAAATTTAGAAACCATGAAAAGATCTTTGACAGACCATTCTATCTTTCAAGCTTCTTGACCCAGGAAAATAAACATACTAAACAGGATGCTATTTTCAGATTGGTCACAAAATCCTTTGTATAGTATTCCAACAAACTAAAAAATTACTTTTGAATTAATCTGAGAGTCTGACATGAGAAGAGTTTGATTCGCTAGTTCCCATAAGTGGAATGCCACCAGTTGCAATACACGTGCCTGTGGAGACCTGTGGGAGTTAAGATGCTACGGACTTCAGAAGGGAGGAGAAGCAGCATACTCTACCCTCAGCAGAAGCCTAACGTGATGGATAGTAACCATACACAGCTCCCAGGACAAGCCAGTCCCACTGATCCCCACTCAGACTCCACTCTTCTGGGCCTGGAACAAGAGTTAGTTTTACACTCTGAAGCATAAATTTTGTTTTTTAACTCACTTAAGCATTGCTAACTTGAGCATCCACGTGCATTCTTCCGTCTTCGTCTTGGAAGATCTTTTCCTCGATACAGTTTAGAAATGTAAAATGCCTAGGATTTTTATTCAAAGCCAATTTAAAATTAAGTGCTGCTATTAAAATTTAATAAGGCTACTAGGTATTTCTGTAAACTATGTAACTTCAGAAGAAAATAAGCATTCCTAAAAATTGGAAGTTGTTTTGCAGTGATGTATCTCAACAGCACAGCACAATTAACTACGGAAAGCATTGAGCAAAGCTTGGGAACAGAGTGGTATTTCTATTACTGTCAAATATTTAGTTATCGTGGAATATTTATTAACTCACTTCTAGTTACATTAGTTCACAAAAAAACAGTCCAAGTATTATTATCCTATAATCAGAGCTCCACGGCTATGTCAATAAAACGGAAAGACTGCAGAACTCTCAGACATATTTCTGCAGCTGCTCACCAGCAACGAAGCTTAGCGAGTGCTTTTGCGAGGCATCTGCTTTTTGCAACAGGAGTGCTGCTCTGTGTCTGACACCGGAGAAGTCCTCTTGAAATCAGCCCTAGGCTGGCCATGAGCAGCACGGCAGAGGAACGCCCCAGTTCCTCCTGCCTTGAATGTATTTTGGGATGCAAATCCTTCTTGTGGCACGCTGGCTGGATTTGCTGAGACACAGAAACCAAACTTGTCAGCTTTGAGCCTGCCTCTGAAAAAAGCCCGGAGTTTGCTCGCTGTGTACCTGAGATGCTCATGTATGGCCATTCTCACACAGAAGCTGAAGCAGCAGAGCAATGCCAGACCTAAGCTAACAATTCCAACGGGGTGGACACACATAGACACGTCATTAGAATCACACTGCTATGCAAAACAATGTTTCCTTCCATTTTGGGTTCCCACAAATAAAAACATTGACAGTGAAATTCCACTGCAACTAAAACATATAAACCCTTTGCTGATTTACATCAAATTCTGCTGAAGCTTTGTCATGAGACAAAGTTCTGAGTCTCAAACCCAGTAGTGTTTGGCTTGTTTAGTCTAGGAAAAACAAGGCCTGGAAGAAAACACGTTCATTGCTTTTAAACACAGCAGGGAATAAACACTTGAGAGAGAGAAGAGCTAGTTGAGTTAAACAAAGCTGACATGAAAAGAAAAACCATTGGTGAACAAATTTAGAGAATGAGATCAGTGATGTTTGAAAACACTCTTCTGATTAAAACCGGGAGGGTGGGCGTTGGTCTCTTCTCCCAAGTAACCAGCAATAGAACGAAAGGAAACAGGCTCAAGTTGCACCAGGGGATGTTTAGACTGGACATCAGGAGAAATTTCTTTACTGAGAGAGCGGTCAAGCATTGGAACAGGCTGCCCAGGGAGGTGGTGGAGTCACCACCATTGGAAGTATTCAAAAAATGTGTAGACGTGGCACTTCAGGACACGGGTTAGCGGGCATGGTGGTGTTGGGTTGACGGTTGGACTTGATGGTCTTAAAGGTCTTTTCCAACCTTAATGATTCTGTGATTGTGTGTGATTCTGTGAAAACCCACCACCTTTTAGCATAGAGCTTGATAAACGTATTTCTTGTGGATATATTTATCGGGGCACAGACACTCCCTGATGAAAGACAGGTGTCAAGACAGGCTTGAAGAAGAAATCAATTAAATAATTCACAATCGATAGGAAAAGCACTTTGGCCTGTCTATTTTTATTAGTAGAAAAATACTTCAAACTATAGATGAAGTTGCTTTTGCAACTCAGCTGCAGTTACTTGTCTTCCCTGAGATGCAAGATTTGGGGGTTTCTTTCTCTTGTTTTATTAAAAAGCTTTCATATATTACTACTTCTGATTAGTCATCCACTGGTTTGTGCTCTTCACAGTAATTTTTTTTTTTTGGTAGGAACTTAGTCTTACAATATGTGGAACAGTTGCAGCTAATACTTGTGCTTTAGCCTTTGCATCTGAATCAGAGACAAGCAGACTCCCTGACTGAAAATATGTCATTTAATATGGTGCCTTTACAAAAGTAACAAAAGAAGAATGCAAAAAAAAATTAATCCAGTATGATCTTACTATAACAACACTTTTCATGGCAGCAGGAGTAACAGCTTCATGGACAAGACTGCAGCATGACTGTAAAAAACAGTAACGTCCTGCTCATCCTTTCATTCCATATCTCCATTCCCAGGCTTTGAAGACAAGGACATTTCCCTAAAGGTAGCTGTAGGCAACCAAGAACCAGCCAAAAAAGAGACTGAAGAAGGAAGACTTCAGTGAAGAATTTAGATGGTCCGTTGTGGTTGTCTTGACTGTATTGCTGAAAGCTCTCATTACGCTTCAGCTGTTTTGACTTTTGATTGAACATATGAGGAGAAACCAGGGAGTACAAGACTGCCCAAAGATGATGCAGACAGCAGGGTAGCCAGTCAGTTGACAAACTCTTCAACTTCTCATTAGTTTTATTAGCTTTTTGATTAGTCTTTAATCAGTTTGGTTCCCTGGTCTGTCTTAGAGTAAGATCACATAAGCACCAGTGCTGATGCAAGGCACAGCAAGACTGAAGACTGAGAAACATGGAAGAACATGGAGATGAAGGGAGGTCAGAGGCATGACAACAGCAACCTGAATTGGCTCAAACCCTTGTGCAGTTTTACTCACGTGCAGTATTTTCACAAATACCTTAAACTAGCTTAGAACCTTCCTCTCTACCCACCTACAAGGGAAAAAATATGGCTAGTTTTCAATAAGGCCAGTTTTCCCAGTCTGGAATGGTGCGATAGCACTTTGCGGGGACAACACAAGGAGGGAAGAAGAGGCTTCCTTTGACAGCAGTGCTAGCTTAAATTGACCACAAAACTAGGATTTTAAGTAAACACAGCAGAAGACAAGAAAAAGCTTATACTGCATTACTGTCTTTGCCAAAAAGGATCACAGCGTTACAAGCCACTGAAGAACATGGATTTATACAAGTGATCTGGAATGAGGGGGTTCTGAATCACCAAATTCTTATTTCACCTTCTTTTTTCAGATTGCCACAGGGATATATATATATATATATTATTTTAAATAAATCTACATCTTTATTTTTTATTACATGGTTTTAAAACTTACACATTCTAGCCAAAGATCAGGAACCACTGTAGTAGGCACTGCAAGCAATGTATGTTCCTCACTTTAAATAACTTCTGGTATATGTATTTGTATACTTGCTACAAGAAGTTCTCTTTGTTGGGAACATGATAAAATTTGAGAAATGAACTTTTCATTTAAACTCTACAAGACCTGTAGGATTGTGACTTTGAATACAAAAATATTACAGAAGGTCTGTGCCATGTCTGATTTTACAACTGTGCAATCAGATTTCAGTTTTTATTAGAACAGTACTTAAAATAGAATTTCTTTTGTCACATCTTCTGCTGTATTGCTGTTCATTGCCTGCATGGAACCCTTTTTTTTTTTTTTTTTCCAATTAGCAGTTAGGGAAAAAAAAAAAATCAGCCTGAACATTAAAATAATAGTAAAATTTTGGCAATGTCACTTAGAAATTTAGACATTGAAGCAATACAAAGAAAGAGTTTTTAAATTCATTTTATCTTTTAATTAATCTCCATATGTTAGAAATGAAAAATAGCTGTAGCTATATAAATAAAAGTTCATTGTGTGCAAATTGCTATCCCCTCACAGGGATCAATACAGTTAATAATAAAACCCCCTGGAACAGTACTGCTAAGTATCTGAGAAAACATGATATGTTGCACTGTAATTTTAGTTATTTCCCATTTTTGTAATTTATTTACCTACCAGTGTAACCTTACCTTAGCAGAGCAACTTAAAAAGGAGAGATCAGAGAGAGTGCAAGGACAGGATAAAGAGGAAAAAGGGAAGGAGAAAACAATATTTGAACATCAACTATTGCAATTCATTCCAAAAAGGGATTATTGCAGATTTCTATGCTCCCTAGGTCAGTTATTTCAGTCTTTTTTTGTGGTTTTTGTCTGTGTGTTTTTGGTTGAGTTTTTTTTTGGGGGGGGGGGGGGGGGGGGGGGGGCGGGGGGGTTTG
>NW_010535088.1:0-7825 GCF_000687285.1 Phaethon lepturus | reverse complement strand
GGGAGTGGTGGTGGTGTTTGTTTGAAATCACTCTACATGCCATAAACATTTCCTGTATAAAATGAAGCTGTGTAATCTCATCCTGAGTGCTCTGTACCACATTAAAAAAAGTGTACTCACCGGTATGAGGTTTCTGGAAGCAAATCATCGATAACGTAACTTGTAACATTCCCTACTGGAATGCTGACGTCACCCAGGTCAATGTTGTATGACGTAATCTCAGCTCCGTTATTGCATGGTTCTTCCCAGTTCAGTACAAGGCACACAGAGGGTGAGAGCTGATGGGCATCCATGTGCTCATCCTCCAGCACGGAGAGGGTAGAGACTGCATCGGGCACAGATGCGGGGATTCTGCAGGTCACCAGGTCACTGTAGGGTCCGGCTCCTGCCTGGTTAACAGCCTGTGTGTTAAAAACAAAAAGATTTTTACAGGATAAATGTTCTTTTTCACATGTCTGTCAAGTTCACAATAGTGAGCTGTGCAGCCTGGAAGAAGTCGCATGGGTTCTTCAGAGGATATACATCGCCAGCTTATTCTCTAAAGCACGAGTCATACCCTCTACCTATTCTAGAGCAATTAATATTTTCCTTTGTTACTCAGGTGTATCTCTCAGATAAATAGGAGAGTATTTCTCTTCTCCTTAATTAATTAATTAATCTCTCTTCTCTTTAATTAAACTTCACAGTAATCTTTTTATCAGCAGCAAACTTTGTTTAGTAAGGGCAAATGTCACAGTCATGCTGTCAGCGGCAGGTGACATCATATTGTTTAGCAAGTTGGCTGCCCAAAGTTGTTGAGCCACCCTGTATAAAAACCTTCAGCACACTGCAGGGTGCAGCATCAGATGCCTCATGCAAGCAGAGTACCCTTAGACATGCGGGGCACTTGGCTTGCTGAGAGCTCCACTGGTTCCTAACTCAGAGAATTTCACACTAAAAAGTTTCTTATGTAAGAATACAGGAACTCAGCATGGTGTTACATGTATGACTCACATCTCCCCAGAAGTCACAAATCACTAGCAAAACACCACCAAAGAACATAGCTCAGTATTTTCCACGAGACAGCAGAACAACCCGAGAACCCAAGCTTCTCATCTTGACTCACAGATCCAGGATCCCAGTGGAAAGCAAATTTCAAAATCTGGCCCACTTCTGCTCATTAATTACGGAGGCTGTTGTCTTCGCAAGCTCAACACTGCACAATTGCACAGACCTGTTTTTCTATCAGTTGATGCTCAGTCAGTGGCAAATGCTGCATATGTTGCACTGGAATGGCCTAGGAAATGACTAACGCTACCTCCTCAGGATCATTATAAGCTCCTGTGCACACAATCACAGAACCATGCAGGCTGAAAGGGACCTTAGGACACATCTAGTCCAACCTGCTACTCCAAGTAGGGTCAAAGCTGAATACAGGCCAGGTTGCTCAGGCTCTTGTCCGGGCAGGTCTTGAAAAATTCCACGGATGGAGACTACACAGCCCCTCTGGACCACCGTTACAATCCTTAATCACTTGCACAGTGAGAACTTTTTTCTTACCTCTCACCTGAAGGTCTCTATTTCAACCTCTGCCTGGAGCAAAACTGGACACAGCATTCCAGGTTCTCATGAATGGCATGTGACGGGCACCACCACCTTGCCTTGACCTGCTAGCTGGGTCCCTCCTGACACGGCCCAGCATGCTGCTAGCCCACAAGGTACGTGGAGAGCTTATGACAGCATATTATGGTACAGGCTGAGCTACAGGAGGTCCAGAAGGTCCACACCTTCAAAAGCAGCTTTTGGTATTGCCCAGCATCGTCCACCATCCACATTTCCTTTGCATTTGGAAAAGCGAGCCCAGAGTCTACCACCAGCTTACAAGTAATTAGGAAACTCGGGTTTACGGTGTTGCCAGCAGGGCTACGATGGCAAGGAAAGGACATGGTCCAACAATTGTTTGATTTCTTATCTGTGGTTAACTGTAGTGAATAACTTATTTCTGCTATGCATAAAACAAACACAAAGGTCCATGTTCTGTTTTTCCAGGATGCGTTTTGTTCAATTGAAGAAAGAGATAATAAAGTTAGATTTGTCAGCCTTCAAAACAAATCCTGCTCCAGGGACATCTTCTATTTAGTGAAGCGCTCCTAGAGTTGTTAGAAGCGAGCCTTTTTTCATGGTTTTCCAGAGATTTTGTCTTGCCTCTAAACTGGTGTTTGGCAATCTGTATCCTGCTCCAAGCAATTTATTTTTAGTGGTGCTTTTAACCGCTTTATTGGACAATCTCATCATCATAACTGATGGGAATTTCATTCTTCTTTGCTTCCTAGATACTCCCCCTCCTCAAATGACACAACATTTCCCTTCGCAGAAGCCACAATTGTTTTCAGGAATATTCATTACAGGAGGAAAGTTGAGCAACAGTAAAGACAAATTGTCTGCCCTGCAGTTATATATGCCTGATTCCTTAATTCCCCCTTTTTATTGAGTTACTGTAGATTGAGATAGCAATACTGTGTGTTTATTAGAAGGCAGAGTTAATGTGGCTTGGAGAATCTTTATTTTTAAAAAGTAAAAGAAAGATTTTTCTGTTAAAGCTGCTAACAGATAAGAAAAACAGCTATTATTCTCCCCTTTTTATTAAAAAAAAAAAGACTAAAATTTCTGAAACTATTTAACCTTCCTTCTTTGTCTGCTATACATACTTAGTGTTTTTATTGGTTTTTGCTTGTTTGTTTGTTTGTTTTTTGTGTAATTGTTTAAATGTTCCAGTGTATCTTATAGCAAAGTCTTCTCCGTATAATGCACAGATCAGATGTAGAGGACGAAGCCCTCTAGAAAGTAATGCACGGGTCACTGATGGACCTCAGTAAAATGCCTTGGTACTGTTGTGCATTTCACTTAACTTCTGCCTATGGATTAAATCATATTGGCTGTGTTAAAAACCGGGTAGACTCACACAACATTTTCGTGCCACGCAATTCAAAACGAACCATTTGAAGTCAAAGATGCTACACAGCTGGCCGTTTCCATTTTTAACATTAACACGTCCTTGAGCTCCCCACCGCTCACTGCGGCAGCGGTCTCAGGGTCTCCTCCCCGCACTCGGTGGATGCTGAATGCTCTCCCTCCCGCGCAAAGAAGAGGCACTTTATGGCTCGCGCTCCAAAGCCACTCACACGCGCTCCTTCCGTTCGCCTTCCCCACCAGAGCCCGCGCCAGGTACGCGGCCGGCTACGACCCAGTCAGAAAATACAGCTGAGTGTACTCAGAGGTGTGGGGCCCTAGCTCCTTGGCTGTTGGCCAGCTGCTCGAAAGCTCCTTTGTACAAATAAATTAAAATAAAAAAAGATTCAAAGTCCTGTTTAAAAAAAATTTTAGAAGGAAACACTCAACAGAAGCATGTTGTCCTCGATCAAGGAACGACCCTGGGTGGTCCACACGTTGCCAGCTGGGTGGATATATGAACTTTTGGTCGGATTTACTGGTGGTATTCTGTCTTCACGTACAAATAAATCTTGTGGAAGAGTAACTTGGGCAAAAACATTTTTGCTTCATCCCCATTTACTTCACTTTCCTTTTATTTTTCAGTGCACATAAAGGAGAAAAAGTGCCGTATTTCTATTTTCACACACATATATAAGAAATATATTTTAACTGTTACTTTTTACTGAAAGTAATAGGAGAGAAAGAGATCAAAGAAAAATAAATCATAGAGACCCGATATGAGATCCAATCTTAAAAATCTAAGACAAAATGGTAGAGATGACGACTTGCTTTGTGGCAGCTACCATCTCCTATATACACAGGGATCTACTCAGCTAGTTTGCTTTATTTGATAAATGAAACAGATGTTGGAGTTATTATTTAAGCTAAGGGGATCTTCAACATCCAGTTGGGAGGTAGATGTTGTTTACAACTCATTACCAAGAATTTTTTTTTTTTTAAATTGTCTAGAACATTATCGTTTTAATATCAGAGGGCAAGGTGGCTGTTAAAAGCATTTTTCACTGAAAATAAACCACGATACACAACAGCAATTTTTGAGAGCTAAAAGTTATACCAACTCCTTTGTTTACCACTTCGAATTGTGCAGAACCTAAACTGTTCAGTTATATAGCAACAGTCTGCATTATTTAGAATAAATGTACATTCCTTCTGACTTACACAGCACATAACTTCATAGTGGCTAATGACAAAAATAATAACACAGTAGAAGGAAACTCTGTTTCTACTCTTAAAATTGCAATGCATGCAAAAACTCGTAACTTCCATACCTGTAGCCTACAGCAGTAATGTGCTGCCGCTGACAATTCACTTATTTCAAAACAGGTATCTGTGCCATTATATGCAAGTTGTAGAGATTCCTCATCTTCTCCCCACTCTAATCTGTATTCAGAGATGTCAGCACCAGAACATTCAGGACTCTGCAACACAAATATTTATGTGTTTCAATCCAGACATGAGCACTTCAGATCTCTGTGTTTCACTGGGTAAGGAATAAAGTAAATGGAAAAAAACCCCCACCAACCCTTATTTTTACATTAATACAGCATTACTGCTGCCCGTGGAAATGCGCTGAATTAGTGTCCCCTAATAGGTTACTGAAACAGGTCAATTCTGCACAATAATTACCTGATAGAAATTCAGATAAACAAGAGAATGGGCACAGCTACTTTGCTTTTCATCAGGACACTCAGGAATAAATTGTCTCTCCACTGGCTTGGCAGAAGCACAACCATGGAGAACTCAAAAAAGCATCAGTCTAGCCTAGTCTAGTCGAGCGACCAAAAGCACAGCTCTGGAAGAGCTAGCCTTTGAGCCTGAAGTAGTTACTCCTGTTACTGACCAAAGAATAACCTCAACAAGCCAGGAGCTCGTCTGAGGTTTTCCATGAAAGTCACCCATCAAGCTAATGTTGTACGGGACGCGGGAGTGTGGAGGACCTGGGTATGTTAATGTCCACAAAAAGACTCCTATGGATCCGTATGTTCTCAGCAATCCCTTCATCATCCTGAAGTCCAGGGGAACACAGAATAAATACCTGAATTTGCTGGAGATGAGCTAGTGCAGGCGTAACAGCACGGTCCCCAAACCAAAATATTTTATGTTTTTACCAAGACTACCTAGAGCTGTATTGTGTGGACTGCAGCGGTCAGGGCATCGCTGCTCTACGTGCAAAGGACGGTCTAGGATATGGCAAAGGCTGTGGTTACGGCATGCAAGGTCTAATTTCCAGTAGAAGGATCCAGAGCATCGCTGCACGCCACAACGACCACCCTGCACATGCACACGGGCTTCCCTAGCTCTGCCTCTGAGCTTCCAGCTATTTTAGTGGGAGCACTCAGAACTGCTAAGCCCGTGTTTTAAAACAAGGTGTAAAACAGGGCACAGCAGGCACCATGGTGTGCCCTCTATAGCCACTCCACACTCCTCCGCTGTTTTTCCTTCGTATTCACATCAGCCAAAAAAATGAAGGCTTCTTTAAGAAAATGTAACCATTGCAAACCACATTACTCCCTCCACAGCTTAATTTTTAGCTAGAATAAACAAATATATCCTGCATATAAATACAGAGCCTACCAGAAACACTGCTTCCTTCGCTCATGGTTGGGGAGAGCAAATGCCTGTCCATACACCGATTAAAAAGGTAACGTTTAGAAGTTCAGCGCGACTTCTAGCTTAGTGACGCGAAACGTTGCCAGAAATATTAACAAATGCCCCCAAATTGCACCAAACGCACCTGCTTCATTATAAAATTAAACCCAGATTGTGTTTGTATCTGGATATGTTGTTAGCACAGTGAATTTATTTGAGCATCATGTGAACATTAATAACTTCTTCCTCAACAGGGGCATCCTTTTGTGGAGGGACCCGACAGATGCAGGGCTGGAACGGCTGCCAGGTTTTCAACAAAAGTCTGTGGCAGAATTACAGCCCCATCGCTCCATATCACAACTTTACTTACAACAACATCCTTTCCTTTCTGCCTTAATGACATAAATATTTTTTTTTTAATAACACCAATCAACCCATCAGCATTTCAGCTAGGACTTATTTTAAGAGTCTAGTGTCTAAGATCCTGCAGAATGGAGAAGGAATGCACACAAACTAAAATAAAAGTAAATATTTAGGGAAGAGACAAACAATTTTTGAGGGAATAAAACTACATCATAAGCATTTGTGCAGAGTTAATTTCATATCAGAGACTCCAGCTTCAGCCAAAATCAAATATTTGCCTCCACAGTTCCACCCCGGGACCCTCTGACATGCTAAAAGCCCGCAGAGAGCACTTCTACCCAACCAGCGCTCTATCATCTGACGCCAGCACAGGCGGCCTCGCGTCTCCTAATCCTGGTCTGGATGACTCACGATCAACTTTATGCAATTCTTTAAAGAGAAAAGTAGAGAAGATGATTTTCTACAATAGAAGAGTTTCCACATATGGTTTTCTTGCACAAAAAATTAGTTCCGAACCAGCGAATGGCTCTCCAGCTAGCTTTCAAGTTTTGCGGTGACCACATTCGTTTGGATAAGCAAGATAGAAATTAAATAACCAGGGCACCTGACTCACCTCCCAGCTTACAAGTACATGAGTGTCGGACAGAAAGGAGAGGGAAGGTGCTCTGCACTGGCTGGGCGGTCCTGCTGCCGTGGTGACTTCTGTAGCTTCTGAATACGGCCCGTACTAGAGGGGAACATGGTGTCTGTACGTTAATATATATAATATATAATATGAGCATACACCCTTCTCACATTCCTCAAGGCCTTCCAAGAACAGCACACAAACTTTTGCAATGCAGTAAACTTTCTCAAAGACAGACCGGGCTTCCAACGCTCGGCACCAAATACCGGCGTTCGGTATGAGACTACTTATCGCAAAGGTAAAATTTTGTGAGGTAAGCCTAGGTACGGGCAGGCAGCACGTACATCCTCCGGCGCGGCCGTGGGCGCCCGTGAAAGCGTAAGCCACCTCCAGTTTACCCAAGGGTGCGAACGTGCCCTCCGCAACGGAGCAACTGCGGAACACACTGCGTCCCTCCGCCTCACCTTAGAGTAACGCGCTCGCAAGGCTGTGCCGTAGCCCGGCGTAACCGGCTGCTCGCGGATATAAGGAGGAGCACGGCAACGGTAAAGCACACGCTGGAGTCCAAATCCAGCTTCTTTTATAAAATGCCCGCCACACGTTACTTGTAGAAGGACAGCAAGCGCCGGAGCCCCAGCCTGGGTTCAATGTGCAGGGGCGAGCCGAGCGTGGCTTCGCTCCACGGGCAGCTAAGCCAACTGCTCAGACAATTTTTGAGCCCTTGGCAGAAGAATAATTTAAACGCATATTAGCAAAAGAAAAGGCAATTTCCAAGAGTATGGAAAAACTGGCTTCAGCCAGCAGCGTGGGGACAGGAGAGAGGTAATGGTGGACATAGCCTTTCTGAGGCCTCTTGAGCGGGATAATGAAGTTTGTTCAGTACATCCCCAAGCTAATTAGAAATCATTCTCCAGAACAAAGGAGCATCACTGGAAGCAATTAGAGGAAAAGCACTTATTTTGGAATGCAATACTAGCAAGCATGAAAAAAACGTGCCAGGACAAAGGCTGAACACAGTGAAATTATGAACCAGCAACCTCTCAACAGACACGTGTCAGTATGTGCGCTACTGAGAACGGCTAACGCTGATCGCTTAGTTTGAATTACAAAGAATGCACACTGCAAAAAAATCTCATTTATTGACTTCTGCTGTTTTCTTTACCTAATGGTAGGAAGAAAGGTGTTTGCATCTGGTGAAGAACACCCCTCTCACTTTGCATTTGGTTAAAAAAAAAAAAAAAATCAAATGAAAACCAG
>NW_010535087.1:0-1095 GCF_000687285.1 Phaethon lepturus | reverse complement strand
TGCAGAGGCGTCCGTGTGTCCGGGTGCACCCCTCCGTGTAGAGCAAGGCTGGGGAGCTGCTCAGCGCAGGAGGGTGCTGGGGTTGTTTCCAAGAGGGAACGGGCTGTATGCGGGGAGACACGTGTGTGCTGCAGTCCCGTGTGGGTGCCCGTGTGTATTTATGGGGTAGGTATATGTACCTGTTCTGCATGGGCGTGGGGGTGTGATGCGTGGGAGGGGAGGATGGCAGGGCACAGACCTACTTATGAAAACGCAGATTGGTTTGGAGGGAATTTGCCCGTTTGTGTGTAAAGCACAGACTTACTGGAGTTCAAATATGTTTTCAAGTAACCTGGAAAGCTCAGGCTGAGGAATGTGGGTTTTACGTGTACTGTAGACTTTTGCCATTCAGTTGCAAAAAGGCTGCTACAGTGGTGGGGGGCTCGCTTCCCTCCCTGCTTGTCTGCTAGAATCGTTTCTGTCAGACCCCTTTGAAAAGGGGAGGATGTGTTATGAACAAGCTGAAATGAATAAAGTAACATTCAAGTTTCGAGACGAACAATACTGGCAGTGCCAGTGAGAGCTTTCCAAAACCCGTAACATTTTCCAGCTGCTCACTCTTAAAACATCGTGCTGGAGCTATAAAACCGCTAGCCACAGGTGGGTGAGAAGGAAAGGGGCTGCTGAGGAGGGGAGCGAGCCAGAACCACCTTAACCCAAGTGGCAGTCAGTGTCTATTAGTAGTGGCTGGTAGATCTGCCTGTCTTGGCTACTAGCTAGCTTACAGAGGGGTTTGCAGTGTGTTTGTAAGCGGATCCTGGATTTATGGATAGCCAATGATTCTAAATTTCCACATGCACACAGGATCTCCCTTCCCTCCAGCTGAGAAAAGTGTCTGGCCTTCGCTCTCGCGTGGCCCTGTGCACAGGCAAATGACTCGCTTTTGGGGGAGCAGCACGGACCCTTGCACCCGTTCTGAGCCGGGCAGCCCCAGCAGGGCAGAGCCGTGTGCGCCTGGGCAGCCTGGGAATGCCCGTCGCTGTCCGGAGTTGCGGTGCCCATCCCAGGGGAGCAAAGAGAGCCTGTGGCTGGGGTAGAGGGGCTGGTGCTCCTCCG
>NW_010535086.1:0-1135 GCF_000687285.1 Phaethon lepturus | reverse complement strand
GCGCGATCCTCCGCTCCGGAGCCCTTCGCCCCGGTGGCTTCGCCAAAATTGACTGCCTCTGTTTTGGAAGCACTGTCCTCTGTTTTGAAGCGCTGACAAACTCTCAAATGGATGGCTAAAATGACCCCTCTCTAAGCTGAAGACAGAGAAAAGTCATTCTGAGGGATTTTGACCTCTAATGTGTGAAAGCAAGAAGAATTACAACTTTTACATTTAGAGCAGATGACTTTCCATTCTGTTTTCTTTTAATAGTTCATCATGTGAACAGGAATAAATCCTACTGTTTGCTTTGTCCTATGGACAACAGATAAAACCCAATGATTTAAATAATTATATTAACCGAACTTTGCACATTATTCAATTTGTCTTAAGTCATCCTGTCACAGGTAATATACATAGCAGTGCATTCAAAGACGAACGACAAGGAACTGGTGCCTTTTCTACAGGCTTCTAATCAGGGTTTGGTTGCTGATAAATCTGGCAGAAAAACATGTTTGTAAAAGGTAGATATGATCTTGAAGAGGCAAATAAACACCTGATAGGATTTTCAAAAGTACAGAGATTTAACCATGACTTAAAATGGTGTTAACTGAATATGTATATGCTTTTGCAAATCCAATTAGCAGCCTATTTACATACCCTGCCTGCAGTTTGAATGCCTGACTGTGGTACCACTAAGTGTCATGGGGGATGATGCTGAGGTGACTTCTGCTACCACCTAAGCAATAACCTTCCTGAATTTAGTTCCATGGAACTACCATAGATGATGTCTGCTTCATCTTACGTGTAGTTGCTCACTACACTGTGGAGAAATTGGCAGATGAGTTGTCAGACCATTCACACACTGGTATTAAACAATTTTCCATGGCTTTAATCTTTTAAGGTTATTCAGGTTTCCATAGGATTCAGGACAGGTGAAACAAGAAGGATTCTAAACTGCAAGGTCAGTCCTAAACTAAGAATTTTATTCTCCTATATACTCTTTTACAAAGCTGCACTGATTCAGTGTCTCCAGGCAGGATGTGTCTTTCATGACCAATCTTATTCGCCAGCAGCATGAGAGGGTGCAATGTTCAGCATACAAAATTCCTGGTTCCCAGTTATACAGGTTGTATTGGGTTTGCGTGGCAAGGTT
>NW_010535085.1:0-6244 GCF_000687285.1 Phaethon lepturus | reverse complement strand
CCAACCTTAATGATTCTGTGATTTTGTGATTGTTTAGAACATGGGGATAACATAATGAGAATGGATTTTCACATATATGGTGCCAAGGAGTTCTCAACTGTAATAGTAAAAATAACCTTTCCAGGGGCCAAAGTCCTTTTCACAACCAGAAATGAATCTGAATAGGAACTGAAAATTCTTAGAGCATTGCCTCGTGCAGTACTTCTCTCTTCAGACTTGCTCTGTGTAATCAGGTATTAAAACCCAATCAAAAACAACTCCACAGTTCTCTCCCACAAAACAGAAAGAAAAACCTGCAAGCATTCTTCTCCATACTATAGCATAACATGTGCTGCATGTGTTTTCATCCTATCAGGTGTTAACAAGCAAGCTTCTTACTGAAGATAACATTCTCCACAGTGGTATTTTTATAAGCAGTATGTATACTGAGGCTTTCTCACTGCTAACACTCTATAAATGCAAGTGCTACTCTCAGCTCTGAGACAAAGCAAGCAAGCCATGGTAAATTAAATAGCACATAGGTAGTTAGATTGCCATGAAATATCCTTAAAGAAATGGATAGAGCTACCCTTCTGAAAAGCACTACAGTGAATGCAATACTGGGACATTAACTTTTAATGATCAGTAATCACAGAGGCGAGAAGAGTTTAGATTTTTTGTAGTGCAGAATTCACAAAATTTCCCAAGGTTTACTGCCTGTTGGTCCTGTTACTCTTGCTGATATAAACTGTATTTTATGTTATTGATTGAATTAGTATAAGAACTCTGAATGCTGTAAACTAGTTCTGGATTAGTGTTGTGTTTTAACCCCAGATGGCAACTAAGCACCAGAGAGCCTTTCACTCGCTTGCTCTCTCACTCCCCCCCAGCAGGTTTACTAATCCAACAAATATCTGGATTGCTTAGCTGGAAATTGTTTAAATGTGCTTTTTGATTCTGTAATTTCATTACTGCCATTTAAAACAAAGTCTCTCTCTGTACAGATTCAAGTGACTTTAGATTCACTTCTGGGATGGAAGAGAAAAAGATGCTGACACTCAAAGTCCCTATCTTGGAAGTAGAAATGCACCAAATTTGCCTGTATTAATATGCTCAGGCTAATTTAAAGGTGTATTCGATGACATGGAACGGAGGCTGAGTTTTTAGCGAAACCTATGACAACAAAACTATTTTTAATCTAGGATCTATATATGTCATGCTGCCAGGGAATGACACCACAAGCTTAAGCAGTGATTTCCAGAAGATGTAGTGACCTGTAGCAATGAATAGTCACAGTATCCATGCTTTAGTTTTTGACTGTGTTTTATTTTGTAGCATTATTATAGCTTAAGGAGAAAAGCCAAAGGAAATTCTTTCTAATAAAATCTATCTTTAATTACAGATTGGATCAAACTGTGCTAAAAAAATGAGGGTTTTCTCAAGTGCATGCATTATGCAAGAAAATAAAATTTTCTAGGGGTTCATATTTTAAATGTTATGTGTGGTTTTCCTTTTATTTTCTTAAATTATGCAGTCCTTCATTATATTTGAAGATGAACCCATAAATCATATGTGTAAAACATTAGCAGCAACCTTTGTAAATAGTCTGTATAAGCAGAAATAAATCTACTTTATGAATTGTTGATCAGTAATTTAAATATCCTTCAAGCACAGTATAGATATGCATTTTATGCAAGATAGAATATAAGCATATGTACAGAAGGTGCTGCAGGATATTATAAGCAGGGATAAAATTGATTGCTCTACATCAATTGCTCAATTGGTCTACAATCAATTGCTCTGCATTGATCTAATATATGAATAACTGCTATATTATAGAAAATGATAAGTAATGTAAGTAATCTTTATAATCTATAAACATGATATTGATAGAAGTACAGTTCCTCTAAATCAACAGCTGGATGGGCTACATTGTCCTAATCTATTGGTTAGTAGAGTTAGTTCAAATAAACTGTCATAACCAAAGGCAAGTTAAAAAATGAGGGCAAGAAACAAGGGAAACTGAAATACAAAAGGTTGATCAAGCAAGACTTGATTTTGACCTTTTTCAAAATTAAAATGCATTTAGCATATACAATCCCAATCTGATCGCTCTTTTTATGAATGAAGTGGAGTTAATGATGTTGTGCTAGCACATATGAATCCATATGTCATGGAGATCCATAAAAACACTTTCTTCTTTTTGCATTGAAAACCACAATAACTGTTGTGGAGCAGCTGGTTAGTTGGTTGGTTATTTCATTAATTTTCTAAAAGTCTTACTTGCTTACACGAGAGGAGAGCACACAAACATCTTCACTGTATCTAAACAATTATGGGTCATATTTTATCATCAGTTGCTTATGTCAGAGATCTTCCAAGCCTTCAGTTACAGGTTTTCCCTGGGGCATAGTGTGGCTTTTATTGCAGTAGCGTTTAACTATCCTAATCATAGATCAGGCACAGTACGCTTAGAGAGTACACAGAAGAAGGGATTTTTTTTTTTTTCTTTCCCTGTGGAATTCACAGTAGAAGTAGTGAAATATTAGGTGTTAGTGGTAAAATGGTAACTCCATTAGAAACCAATGTCAATTCTGTAGTGCAAAAGATAGAATTTGAAGATTTTATCCAAGATTTTCATGAAGCCTTGTCAGTTATAACCAGAAATTTCTCAAAAATATTGAACTGATGAGGCTGTGTCTTCAGATCTAAAGTCTTCAAATAATGTTTTAAAGCTTTTTTATTATTATTTTCAGTATAACTTTACTTTAGTCGGTAATTATTCATATTACTGGACCAACAAATAATTATATTTAATGTCTAACTCCTACATATGGGCTTAAATCTCATTTGAAATCTATGCAATGTGGAAACCTAAATATTTTCTTTTAGACATCTTCAACACACACTTGTGACACAGGATAAGATCCCTCAAGTTTTTTTAATAATTGTCATTAAATTGTATGTGAGTTTGGAAGCAGCATACAGTGTCTGGAAAAGGAGACCAATAGCTGATAATTTTACTGATCATGAAAATCCACACAATTACTGAATTTTACAAGAAATGCAGATGTTAACGTGCTTAAGAAAAGAAGCACAAAAGTAAGATTTCTCTTCCAGTTGAACAGCAAATACTTTACTTAAAAGAATTTTTTTTTTTTTTACCTAGAGATGAAAATACCTGGTTTTCAAATTATGTAGTTCATGAAACTCTGAAATTCCCACTACAACTTTTACATTTAAGCTTCTGACAATTTACTAAACGGAAAATTGGATTCCAAATATAGAAAACTTTTTTTTTCTTTTCTGTCTTTTTCGGAGTGGGTACAAGTGAATACTAATTAGTGGTTAATAGATAATATTCTCCATTCTGTTTAGCTAAATACTGAAATTACTCCTATCAGTGTAGTACCTCAGAAGATCTCTACTTTTATCAAAATAAAAATAGCAATGTATTTTCTTTCCCAGTTTTCAAAAGAACCAGACTGACATTTTTATAACACATTTGTTAGTCTAAGGAAAACACTGATGGCAAGTTAAACTGTGGAAATGAATTTACTTTCAGTTATTATTGCTTGGAGCTGTGACCTGAGGTCTATAGTTCTTGTGTACCACAGTCATAAAACTTACCAGTCAAAAATTTCCAGAGGAATATTACTATCACTGGTTGTACATCAGGAAGCCCTGTCTTCTCATTCTTCTTGTTTGGGTCAAACCAATCCAGGTATTGTTAAGGATGTCGGTTTTAAGGTAACCTCTGTACTGAGGAATTCTGTCTAATACAATCATAAGTGCAATGAATTCAGGAAAAATTGAATAATGTGTTTATTTATGGATTTAAGAGAGCATCAGTCTTGGTGAGAGCTGCATAGTACTGTTGCCTCTACATGGGTATCATCAACTGTATTGTCAGTAGTTTCATGAACTAAAGAAGAAAAAGCATCATGATGAAATACACAAGTCTCAACCTAGGTGAAACATTCCCTGCACTGATTCCAGTGTTTCCATTTTGAAACAACTCCCCCTGAATTTCAGAGCACTTCTGCTTTACATTTTTGGCTTCTTGGAGTTGGAAGTATTTGTCTGTACTATCAAATGCTTGGTTCTCCCAAATTTATTTTGTTACACTGAGAAACAAGGCACACTTTAGAAAAGCTGACAAACCATTTCTATATCCCATCATTCTTCACTTAATTCTTAAACTTTTTTTTTAAATTGCAGCTTTCCTAAAAGTGAAAGCTTCTTCAGCAACACTGAAAATGCTAGATGAGAAGAGGATGAAGAATGTATACTCACAAGGTACTGACTGTAGTTTCATTTGCTGATTTTGACTCAAATGTCATAGGTTCATCATCATGGCATTATACTATTAGTAGCTATATCTGTCTAAAACATCAAAATTTCAGTAGATAGCTATCCAAATTTCTCAGTTTTCCAAAAATTTTTGGTAGAGAAATTAACTATGTTTATGAAAAAAAAAATCTGATAGGGAAGATTTATTACAGTGTCATACATGTTTTTATTGTGCTCCAGTGAAGATTCAGTACATATTGCCAGTAATAACTTCTTGCTTTCTGATGTTCATAACACCAGAAAAAACATAGACAATGAGTGAATTTAGAAAAGAACAACAAAACTGATTAATGACTTGGTGAGACTGACAGAGAAGAATTTTAAAAGTTCATTATGAAAAGCTTGGGTAAACATCTACTGTGTAGAGGAAACTGTTCTTCTGGTGCTTTTTGGGTGTGAACACTGAGTCAACTGTATAACCTCCTTTTACTACCAGGAAACTTTTTTATTGATTCTGAATGCAGCATGCATTTGAAGGGAAAATAGTGTTCCACTGCTTCTTTCATTTTAAAGTAATTGTAATGAAGGCATATAAATGCAACCTGGGAAACTTTATATTAGTACCTTCTGTCTGTATAATATTTAGGGAGCTTTTTAATCTAATTTTGTACTGCTTCTGTATTGCTTCCTGGATAAAAGCCCTAAAATAGACATGATTATCTTGTAGGTTATGTAGGCAGTGATTTTATGTTTATAGATTATTTTGCCCAGATAACCAACATAATCTCAACTAGATAATCAGGAGGTGGTACGGGTGTGAAAGGCATTATTTGTTGTTTCTGCTAAATTTATCATTACAGATATAGTAACAGACAATCTAGAATAAATAAGGATTCTGAACATCCAAATAACATACTCTAAAGAGCAACACCATATGCCTTATATGATTTTATTAATTGAAAATATAATACAAATTTTTTCTTTTGAACTCAAACTACTCAGGTACTGAATCCTGTGGAAGTTTTCAGAGAAAGACATTAGATTACAGATTCTAAAATATTCTGCCATTTGATAAATTCTGTGATTCTATGCTAAATTTGGAATACAAGACATATAAGTAAACTTGTTTGCTTTTTCATTAGATCTGACAGTTCTATTTGTGAATGACCATTCAGGAGAAAAAAGATTGAAACTGGCACCTCAAATGCATATCAATCAATTAGTATACTCTGGAGGAAAAAAAATCCAACCTTTTTAGTTATCACTATGTCTTTCTAAGAAAGTAACTTCTTTTGTTTTGTAGCATGGAATAGGGTCATATATTAAACATTTGTTCCACTTTCTGAGTTCTGCAATGATCCTAATGTTTTTGTAATGCTATCTGAATATAAAATTTGCATGACTCACTCTTAGATGTATTCATTGCCATAAATTCTTTTAAATGGTATTTCTCTAGGTTAGTTCTCTGTGGTTCACATACTGTGTGTTTCATTTTGACTTCAATATTCTATCTTCCTCAATCCTTAATTAAGCATGTTGAAGATAATGGGACATCCCCAAATTATGTTTTTTTCCCATGTTTTCTTTGTGATGCTCTACAGTGAGTTTAAGTAGCTAACTACTGCCAGCTGGCCAAAAAAATAGCAGCTTAGTACTAGTTCTTTCTG
The DNA here is from genome assembly GCF_000687285.1 of Phaethon lepturus. Lineage (NCBI taxonomy): Eukaryota > Metazoa > Chordata > Aves > Phaethontiformes > Phaethontidae > Phaethon > Phaethon lepturus. The sequence goes on along the minus strand of NW_010535085.1, from coordinate 305 downwards.
ATCTGCTTTTAGAAAATTGCCTCAAGATGCTCTGTGTCCTTCATTTGCAGACTACCATGATTTTCCTGTGTTGCCCCAGTGGAAAAGTAAAATGCCCTTTCTTATATTCTAATCTAGCAAAGTAGGGTTTACTTGCTCCTAAAATGCAACAAAAGTAGAATTTTTAAATTACTTATGTACAAAGATCTTCCCCAGGGGTGATGCTGTCAGTCCTTTCCACTGGTGTCACTTTGGCTCCTTTGAAACACAGAATCACAGAATAACTAAGGTTGGGAAGGACCTTCAAGTTCATCAAGTCCAACCGT